>NC_031770.1:110606480-110626397 GCF_001522545.3 Parus major
TAAAATAAAATAAAATAAAATAAAATAAAATAAAATAAAATAAAATAAAATAAAATAAAATAAAATAAAATAAAATAAAATAAAATAAAATAGATATTTTCAGAAAAAAAAAAAAAGAGATGGGCTTCAGCCTCCAATTCGGAGGCTGTTCACACTTGGAAAGGATGTTCTTTTACAAGTGAATTCCTGGTGCCTTGTGACTGTCCCGGGGGAATTGTAGCACCGGGCGGCGGCAGAGCCAGAGATCCCTGTTAAACTCTGCCTCACCCAGCTTCCCTCTCAGATCAGATCTGATCTTCTCCTCTTCAACCACATCCATTCTCATCCCGGCCCGGGATGTTTGCGGGATGGGTGATTTAAAACTTGGGCAGAGAGGGAGTTCAGGAATGCTCTGAACCAACAGCCCAGGCAGCAGCTGCAAATCCATTTCCCTAGGAAATTCCCAGATCCTTAGGATTTCCCAAATCCACAAGGCCTGGGACCCAAATCCTGATCTCTTTCCACACGGGCTGAGCTCCTCCGCTTCCTGGGTACCACTTCTCACACACCATTTCTCTAAACTTCAGCACCTTCACATGAGGATTGTATCACAAAATGGGCCAAACCATCCTCCCCGTGTGATAATCTCACGTAATTACAGCAGCAGCCCGAATGAATCAGGAGCCTGGTTTTCACAGGACTAAAGATGGAGAAAATAAACCCAGTCCTCGGGCATTTCTGAATATCCCTGTATCCACCTTAAGCCTTCAGGAACGCCGGCCCAAGGTTTTCCATCCTTGTGTAGGAGAGGGAGTGGGAGGAGCGAGTTTTTGAGTGCTGGGACAATTATCTCAGCTCTGAGATGCTTCCAGTAACGCTAATTTAATGAACGCTCAGGTTAATGACTCTGAGGATTGAAGAATTATTAAAAGCTGTTTTTTCAGGCTCCCACATCTTGGTGTGGAAACGCTCCTGGTCAGCAACACACACCAGATACCTTCTCCTGCTTTTCCCTCTAAGTGCCAACTTTCTGGATTGGAAAAACCAAACTAAAAATAGCAGCTTTGCTTCTGTTTCATGTTTCTTGTCATCTCGAAGATGAGCGAAAAGCAAGCGCAACAAATCAGATCTGGTGCTGAATTCCTGCCTGAAACATGTTAATCCTCCCATTAGGAGAGGTGAAAGCAATGATACATTCACTGATAAATAGCTGTGGGTTGTATAAAATCTGCCACTGCCTAACAAGGTGCTTTGTTCACTGAAGCTGACCAAAAATTTCGTCTTTTTCACTGCGGCCAAAACCTTTTTTATTTTTTTTTTGTGAGCATCAGGAGTCTTTCTGCTGCCTTTAGCGGGCTTTGGATCAAAAGTGTAATCTCTCTTTTACATTTGTATTCGTGTCTGCAGCACAGTCATTGATCAGAACAAACACGTTCAGCCACATAAATCTTCCGAGGTGGGAGAAGCTCTGGGGGTGGGAGAACAACTCATCTGATCCTCATTAGGTGGATGCACAATCCCTGCAAGTCATTGCTGGTTTCATTTTCATGTTGGTGAGCTCTGTGCAAATTGGAGACAATCAGCACGGGAATAGCAGCACTGGGAATAGCAACAGTGCCCATCAGAGCTGCCCTGGCTGCTGGAGGCAGAGGCTTTGGCAAACATCACTTGTCCAGCTGTTTCCAGCTGCCTTTGAAGCGGGAGGAAAGGGGCTGTGGCCACACGGATGTGCAGCTATCAGAAATGCACCAGGTAATACAGGGCATTATATATTATATATCACACTCCTCTCACACTAACCCTTGGCGAAGATTCAGCTCCTCTGTCCCTCCATCTCCAGCTGGAAAATGGGAGAAGATGACCTGAATTCACTCACTGTGATGTCAGCAGGGGCACGAGTGACTGCAGTGGCACAGGCAGTGCAGATGCCTCTGGCCAAAGCCCTGTGGCCCAGACTCCTGTCTCTGTCATCTGCAGCAAGTGCTCAGGGGAGGAGAACGAGGAACAGGGCAAGTATTTACAGAGTTGTATTTACATCCCAGTGGCTAATGGCCTCAGAGAGATCTTCATCCAGGAAATTGCCTAATTGCTTTTTGAATCCATTTATCCCTTAGGATAAATACCCACAACATCCTGGTCAGCGACTCCCATAGTTTAATTATCTAATGGAAGAGAAAACACTTCCTTTTCTTTGTTTTAGATCTGCTGCCTGTTAAGGCCATCTGACACGCCTCCTTCATGTGCTTGGAGCAGCAGTGACACGAGGACAGCTCTTGACTCCTCTCCATGCTGCCTGTGAGGTCAGGAATGTGTCACATCCCCATCAGACACCTCTCCTACAAGCCTCAGAGTCTTTCTCTGCTATTCCCTGTGCTGCCAGGACCTCTTCCCTGTTCATCCTTCCAGCTCCACTTCCCTCCTTTTCTAAAATTACCACTCCTTTCTTGGATGGAATGGATGGGAATTAGGCAGGGAGGCTCCCAGGAGTAGTGCCCTGGCACAACACATTTGCTTTGCCACTTATTCCTGTCCTAATAATTCTTAATGCTCTCATTGCCCTTTTGACCTCCCCAGAGCCTCAAGCTGATGTTTTTGAAGGACTACCCACAGCCCTTCTGACATGGTAATAGCTAAATTAGAGCCTATTATGGCCAGTGTGCAGCCAGAATGGCTTCTCCATATATCCATTACTTTTTCTTTATCAATAATGAGCTGCAGCTGCTGTTTTAACCCCCAGTCACTCAGAATAATGGGACCTGCTGCACCTCTGCACAGCCACCTTTCACTTTGACCGCTTTGAATAACGCTGTGGCATTGGCCAGCTTGGCCATCTTGGCATTTTGCCCTGCTGGAACATCAAAATTCCCTCTTCCTGGAAGTTCTTTCTCTGCTCAAATCCTTTCCACTTCATGACAGCCCCCTTTCTCCATGAACTCTCGGTGAGGAATCTCCTTGCAAGGGTTTTGGGAGTCTCAGAACATGTTAGATGTTTGAAGCACCCTCTTCCACAGGGCTGGCAACTCCTTTAAAGAATTTGGATGTGCCTCTGAGTCACAGCTTCCCCTCAAAGCTCTGAATCATCACAGCCATTCCCCACTCCCAGGGCAAGCTGGGATTTTGTGTTCAGATGGATCCAGAGCTGCACCAGGACACAAAACCATGCTGGACTCCCAAACAGCTTCAGTTTGAGGGAGCAAAATCTACGACCCGGAGGAAGAAAGCAGAAGAGACACCCAACATCATCCTCATCACCATCCCAGGGTCTTAATTTTTCACAGATTAAAGAGTGAAGCCATCAGAGCCTGAATGTGCTCACTTGTCTGCCAACACCCTAAAATGATAAAGTGATGAAAACCCCAAAAACTCATGGGCCACGGGAAAAGTGTTCTGATTCTTGTGAGCTGCACATCAAAGGATTGGAAAAGAAGAAAACTGAAGGGACTGCAAGTGCAGAAACACCTCTCCACTGCTTCGTTCTGGGGCTTCCCAGAACACCTTCCTGCTTAAAGCAGTCTGTCCCCTGGGGAGAAGAAACACCTCATGGTGGTAGCAATAGCTCAGGGATGGGAAATCCATGACAGGGATGGGGAGTGGATCACTCTGTTCAGTAGGAAAAGAGGAAACAGCCTCAAATTGCACCACAGGAGGTTGTGGTCACTGAATATTAGTAAAAATATCTTCAATGAAAGAGGTGTCCAGCCCTGGCACTGCTGCCCAGGGCAGTGGTGGAGTCACCAACCCTGAAAATGTTCAGAAAACAGGTGGATGTGGCACCTGGGGATGTGGTTTCATGGTGGCCTTGGCAGTGCTGGGGGAATGGTTGGACTCGATGATCTCAGAGGGCTTTTCCAACCTCACTGATTCTGTGATTCTACTATTAAGGTAAAATACAATAATAAAGTATTTTTACATGGTTTTCAGTAAGGTTGGACTGAAATGTGGGTAACTTTGACTCCTAGCCCCAGGGAACATCTGGCTGATAGGCAGAAGGACCTCAGAGCTCCTGTGGATGCTCCCCATCCCTACAGACTGCAGCCAGACCCTCATTTAACCACCTCTGTTCAGGTATTTTGAGCAGCTTCAGGGACTGACCACACTATCCTGGTTTGTGCTCTTCTCCTTGAATCCATGACAATTACCTATAAAAACCACAGCTTTCATTTGCAGACTTCTTTCCTTTAAAAAATTCTATTTAATGAGTCTTTCTTGGCAGTTTTGGGGCCATGTTTGGACCAGAAAAAAGGTGCAAGACCATGTGAAAGGATGCCAGAGCTTTTCCAGTGGAAGTGTCAGGCTCCCACTGCAGTCACTGGGGCAGGGTTTGAGGTGGGAGCAGTGGGATTCCAGGGGATATCCTGGGATATCTCATAGAGAATTAAATGTAGGCAACTGTCCTGCCTCAGACCCAAGTGTCCCCTCTGTGAGCTAAAGCCCTTCAGCTGGATTTCATCTCATGGGGAGCAATAAACACACATACAGGGCTTGATGTCATTTTAACACAGATGCTTCAAACAATCTCAGTGACTCCCATCACCAGGGTTTTTTTTTCCTCCCTGTTGATGTTAAAGTTGTCTTTGTGGATGCTGATGGTTATAGAAAAGACATTTGTGAAATGGCTGGAAAAGCCCATCCAGGTTTGCACAGAAACTGCTGCTTTTGCTCCAGCTCTGTGGGGTGAGAGCCCTGGGCATCCCAGAGCCTGTAAAGGGCATTTTCAGAGATGGGGCAAGGGGGAATGGCTTTAACCTAAAAGAAAGCAGGGATGGATGGACTATTGGGAAGGAATTGTTCCCTGGGAGGGTGGGCAGGCCCTGGCACAGGGTGCCCAGAGAAGCTGTGGCTGTCCCTGGATCCCTGGAAGTGTCCAAGGCCAGGTTGGACAGGGCTTGGATCAGCCTGGGATAGTGGGAGGTTGGAACCAGCTGAGCTTTAAGGTCCCTTTAACCCCCAACCATTGTGTGATTTACTGGCAAATCCCCCCTGCTGCAGGCTGTAGGAGGGGGTGGATACCTGCAGCCCAGGACTCACCTGAGCTGGAACCACCCCACTGCTCTTGGGGGTCACACAACGATTCCTTCCCCTGGAATCAGAGCAGGGCCCGGCCCCCCTTCATGTGCTGCTGAACTGTAGGTGACCTGTGACTCCAGCTGAACACACTTTGTCCTAATCACCACATCAGAGCTCCCCCCACAGCCCCTCTGGACGATAATTGGGCCATTTACTGAATTTTGCCTGGGCAGGGAAGGCACTGAAGGAGACATTTGCTTTGTGAGCCCCTTATACTCTAATTATTGTTCAAGTTACCATTGCATCAGAGCCTAACAAAAGATGCTTAAGAAAGCAAGGAATGAGACATCAATTGTGGTTCATGGGGTCACGGAAGAAATGTAGCACACAAAAAAATAATACATAGGCCATCTCCAGTGTCTGTTCCTTAGCACTTGTACCCCCTGAACATCCATTAATGTTAATGTTTATGACTAAATAGAACTATAAGTCAATTACAGCTCCTGGTAGTGTTAATTCCCAGCCAATCCATATATTTGTCTGCAGAACTGACAGAGAATTGGGGTAAAATAGATTTTTCTTTTTAAGGGAATGGATAATTTTTTTAAAGTACAAATACTTGGGAGCTCTGCTATTCAATCTCCTTGAGTTATTAAAGGAACATGGTCAGTTATCCACAAATTAGGCTGGTCTGGTATGAAGGCAGCTGGTGAAATGTCTGAGCCTTTTTATTCATGGCTTTTCTATTCAAGCTGCACCAGGGGAGGTTCACATTGGACATCAGGAGGAATTTCTTCCACAACCCCAGGTAGCTCCAAACCCTGTCCAGCCTTCTGGACACTTCCAGGGACTGAGGGGCAGCCACAGCTTCACCTGTGCCGGGGCCTCCCCACCCTCACAGGGAACGATTCCTTCCCAATATCCCATCTAAATCTCTCTTCTTCTGGTTTAAAACCATTCTCCTTTGTCCTGTCACTGTCTCCCCATGTAAAAAGTTGTTCCCTCCATCACAGTTCACAGATTTGGATCCAGATGTGTGTCATGTGGACTTTCAACCTTGAGTCCAGCAACTTTCCTGCCTTAGACCTGCTCTGGACATGAAAACACATATCCTGATCCTCAGCAAATCCCAGAAAAGGTTAATATCAGGCTTTTATCCCCTCAGTGTCCAGGGTTCCTCAGGCTACAGCAAACTCATCATCTCCAGGGCTTGTTCCCTGACCAAGAATCTCTGCCTTGCCCAAACTTCTAATCCTTCCTGGCCTCTCCACAGTGACTCGTGGGTGGCTCCTGATCCATGCAGAGCTGGAGCCTGGAAGTCCCCCAGGAGACAGCTGGATGGAACAGACCAACACCATGGCCAGGGCATGAAACCTGGCCTCACCCTCACCTGACACAGACCCTGTGATCCCTACAGGCAATGCCAGCTTGAGGGGCTGCACTGTCCACAGTGGATTGTCCAGTTCTGGGCCCCTCACTCCAAGAGGGGCATGGAGGGGCTGGAGCATGCCCAGGGCAGGGAATGGAGCTGGGGAAGGGGCTGGAGCACCAGGAGAGGCTGAGGGATCTGGGAAAGGGGCTCAGCCTGGAGAAAAGGAGGCTCAGGGGGCCCTTCTGGCTCTGCACAACTCCCTGACAGGAGGGGACAGGTCGGGCTTTGCTCCCAGGGAACAGGGACAAGGAAAAACAGCCCCAAGCTTGCCAGGGGAATTTTAGATTGGATATTGGGAAAATTTTCTTCTCTGCAAGGGCTGTCAGGCACTGGAAGGGGCTGCCCAGGGAGGTTTGGAGTCCCCATCCCTGGAGGTGTCCAAGGAATGTCTGGATGTGGCACTCAGAGCTCTGGGCTGGGAACAAGGTGGGGTTTGGGCACAGGTGGGACTCAGTGATCTTGGAGGGCTTTTCCAACCTGATTGATTCTGGGATTCTGCCCAGTGGTCCCTGTCCTGTCCCAGGCCGTGAGCAGACAGCCTCCTATGGACAAGCCACCAGGTTTCTGACCCAGCCCAGTGAGGCCAAGATGTGCTCCCCTGGCTTTAATCAGCACTTCTCAGAAATCCACGAAACCATCCAGCAGCAAAACACTTCCCCTCCAGCAAATCAACAAAATCTGGTAGCAAGTCCTGAAATCCTTGTTTCATCCCTGAAAAGTAGAACTTTTATCCTCAGCTCTGGCTTTGTCCTGTTCCCTTTTATTCCAGTTTACAAAGTATTCCTGCCTGGTCAAGATCCCACTAAAATCAGAGAGATGCTGTATTCTGAGTTTTATCACCCGTACAAAGGATGTGTGCTTCTGCTGCTTGGAAATCTCACATTCCTACTTCATTCCTCAGACAACTCTGTCATTACTGTGGATCAAAATAGCTTCTTCATCAGCTTTCTGAGTCCAGGAGATTCATTTTGCTGGGAACAAGTGCTCCTGCTATTTCAGCAGCATCATTCACCCACAGAACTTAAGGCTAGGCTGGGCTGGGCAGTGCATCCTTTAATCATGTTAATGTTATCCTGTGGCAGGTTTCTTTTCAAGATTTTTTTGATTTAATTTAATGGAGGTAAAAGTCACTCCTTGGATGGTTTCAGAGGCAGATGGAACTCTGGCTAATCAAAAAATCATTTTGCAAAGCAAGCTTTTCCTCGGCATCCCATGGTCCTGGTGCCCCCTGCCTTTGCCCAAAGGTCAGAGGATCTCTCTCCATCCTGGGTGCTGGTTTAGTTCCTTCAATGAGTAATTGCTACAGGATGGAGCTGCCCATCCATGTCCCCACCCAGACCCCTCCAAACCCATGGACATGTATAAAATACAGCTGGATGGGTCTTGGAGCAACCTGGGATAGTGGAGATGACCCTGCCCATGGCAGGGGGTTGGAACTGGGTGAGGTTTAAGGCTCTGCCCAACCCAAACCACTCTGTGATTCCTAGAAAACCATTTCCCAGTGGAGGAGGGAAATCTGGAGCCAGAGGCTGCAGGAGAGCCCAGTCCTTTCAGTCTCTCAGGAGAGGGGTTCAAAGCTGGATGCTATGAATAACAAAGTGATTTTTGACTTCCAGACTTTGTTTGACACCAGGACAGCAATCCTGGGTTAGGAATGTGTTGTGAGGGCACAAGTTCTGAGTTTTTCCTAATTTAGGTGTTTGTGTCAGCTCCCTGACATTAAATACTGCTCAAACTGTGGTTCAGCTTGAAAAGTGCCTCGTTCTGTGTCACCAACACACTGCCACAAGATGTGACTTGTTCTGGCACCCACAGACCAGCCAAGCAGATTTGGGTCAGAGCCAAGACCTCACCTGAGAAATGTTTCTAATATTTAAATTAAACACCCCCAGGCTAAACTTCCCTCCCAATTCTTCTGCCTTGAACCTCCTGGACAGCCATTCCTGTCTCCTTTAAGGCCGTGGAGCAGACCAGGAATGCTGGTCCCTTTACCTGGCAGCCTCCTCCTCCTCCTCCTCCTCCTCCTCCTTGCTCTGTCTCTGCACACATCATGGTCTCCACGAGGTGTGGGATCTGCTGCAGGCATTTCTCCCTGCTGATCAGCTTTGTCTGTGTTTTCTGCAGCACATGGGATGCTGCAGCAAATGAAAAGAGAAGGATCAACAGAGCTGCAGAGCAGCTGGAGACTTCCCTTGGGAAGAATCTCAGCTGGATTTCTAAAGCATCGCAGGGCAATGGGGTCTCTGGGCAGAACTGTCAGGTTCTGGGGTTCTGGGGTTGTACAGGGGATCCACAAGTGTTGGCAAGGATGAGTTTGTGCTCCCGAGTTTATCACAGAATCGCAGAATGGTTTGGGTGGAAAGAGACCTTAAAGATCATCCAGTGCCACCCCCTGCCACTGGCAGGGACACCTTCCACTATCCCAGGGTGCTCCAAGCCCTGTCCAGACTGGCCTTGAACACTTGCAGGGATGCCAGACTACTGGGAAACCCCCAAAGGGGTGGATTTTCCTGCTGGTGGTCTTGGTGATGACCTGAGATGGGCTGCCCTGCACACCTGGGGTCTCTCATTTTTTTTGGGAACTCAGTCTGAGGGACTTTTCATGGGATCCTGTTCAAGCCCCTGCAGATCAAAGTCCACTGAGCTTTCCCCAGAATTTTAATTTTGAAAATACAGGATCATGGGATCATTTACATTGGAACAACCTCTGAGATCATCCAGTCCAACCATTCCCCCAGCACTGCCAAGGCCAGCTCTGACCCTGTCCCCAAGTGCCACATCCACATTTAAATTCCTAAAGGGGTGGGGACTCCAGCACTGCCCTGGGCAGCTGTGTCAATGCCCAACAACTCCTCCAGGGAAGAGTTCTTTTCCTAATATCCAATCTAAACATTGTTCTCCCCGGGGAGGGCTGCAGGGCCACGCCTCACACAAGGGACCAGCTGTATCTTCACAAAGTGGCTCTCGGGATGGCAGCACACAAAGGAAATATCTGCTTTATTCTTCCCTTGGGATGGGAATGCAGAAACCACAGCTCTAAGTGACAAAAAGACAGAAAATGTGCTGGGCCACTTGGAAACCCTGCTTATTTCACCCACGTTTCTCTCTAAAGTGAACCTGAGTCTAAAGGATAAAACTGAGATCTTCAGATCGTTTGAAACTCACTCCTTATTTCATATTTCACTGTGCTAAATCCTCCCAGCACCTTCAGGAAACTGTGACTCAATGCCAAGATCTAAAAGATGGAAAGTGGTCACATCCCTTTTCCAGCTAAGATGGAAGTTCCCAAAGATGAAAGTGCTTTGGTGTAGGAATCTCCAGGAAGGTGAAGCCCTTCTCTTATGGAGAGAAGCTGCAGGAGCTGGGGGTGTTCACCTGGAAAAGAGAAAGCTCTGGGAAGACTTTAGAGCCTATTCCAGCCTAAAGGGGCTCCAGGAGAGCTGGAGAGGGACTGGGGACAAGGGATGGAGGGACAGGACACAGGGAATGGCTTCCACTGCCAGAGGGCAGGGATGGATGGGATATTGGGAAGGAATTCTTGGCTGTGATGGTGGTGAGGCCCTGGCACCCTGTGGTGGATCCCTGGAAGTGTCCAAGGCCAGGTTGGACGAGGCTTGGAGCAGCCTGGGATAGTGGGAGGTGCCCTGCCCATGGCAGGGGGTGGTTTGGGATGAGCTTTAAGGTCCCTTCCAACCCAAACCATTCCCTGATCCTGTACCTTTTGGCTTTGCCCATATCACACCATCACACCCCTCTCTCACCACACTCAGATTCTGCTGGTTTCTTCCAAAAACCAGGCAGAGGGTGGGGGCTACCAGGGCTGTCAGTTTTTGGGAGTAGAACCCAGGTCAGCTGAGCCCATAGAGCAGCACGAGGCCGATCCCCAGAGCTGCTCTGGGGATTTTGCACAGAGGAGCTCAAGAGAATTCCTGCAGGGGGACTCTGCAGCAGCCCCTCTGTTCTGGGAACACGTTACCCTGGTGAAATGGGAGAGTTTCACAGCTTCAAGTGTTGTGTGCTACTGCTGAGGGAGGAAAATGAAGCCTAAGAAGGCGAATGCAGAGTTTCATGGGAAAAACAACAACACTTCGGAGCAGAATAGCGAGGATTTAACGGGATATTCACTTATTGCATCCTGGGAAGGACAACTCAAGCTCCAGGAGGCCCCTGCTCTCCCAGTCCTGATTAATTCTTTCCAATAATGAAACAGCTCATTGGCTATTTAGTGACATTTGCTCAGAACAGACACTTTGGGTCACAATTCTGGAAGACCACAATTCTGGTCACAGTTCTGGAACTGCTTTCATTAGGGATTAAATGAGATTAATTAGCAACAGCAATCTGCAGTCCTAAATGAATGATAGGAGTGGCCAGAACCAATAAGTTAATCCAGCTCCTGGAGCTGTTAAACCAAAGATGCCCCCAAACCTTAATTTCCTTTAGTCCAGACTATTTTAGACCCAGCCTAACTGGGTGATTCATAGAATATCCCAAACTGAAGTTCCCACAAGGATCCCACAAGGTGACAAGTGTCCAAGGCCAGGCTGGATGGGGCTCTGAGCAACCTGGGATAGTGGAAGGTGTCCCTGCCCCTGGCAGGGGGTTGGAATAAGATGAGCTTCCCTCCAGCCCTAATAATTCCATGCTAATTCTGTGCTAATTTACCTACCAGGGTGGAGTTTGTCTGAATCTGGGTGCCAAAAAGAGATCCAAAGTTTGGAAATGGCACCAAAATAGGTCCCAGAGTTTGCCCTGGGGTTCTGCTGAAGAACCCCAGGTTCTTCAGCAGGGTTTCCAAGGTTCCCCAGGTGACTGGTTCTTGCCCTGAAGGGGAATCTGGTGGATGTGCAGAGGCTGGGGGGGTCTGGATGCGTTAACCAGGGAGGTGGGGGATGGAAGTTTGTCTGGAAAACCCTTCATGGGAGAGGCCATCCACTTCAAATGGATAAAACCCGTCTTCCACCAGCAAATGCATCTCCCCCAGCACCTGACCTGCACTTGTGTTCTCCCAGCCAGCAGCCCAGCAGTGCTGCCACATGTCCTTGTCACACAGGAAGGGCAGGCAGATGGGAATTTTCTCCTTGCTGAACTCGATGGGGTTGCTGAGCAGGATCAGGGCAATGTCGTTCTGCAGGCTGCTTCTGTTGAATTCCTCGTGCAGGATCAGGCTGTCCGGGTTGTACTCCTCCAGCGGGAGGCTGAGGTCAACTCCCCCCGCTGCCACCGTCAGGTCTGGTGGCCTTAAAAACACAGCAGGACACGGTAAACATGAAGGATTTGGGTTATAAAGGTTGGTGCCTCCTCCCCAGAGCAGGGCATGGTGGTGGCTTAGGCAGTTCAGCTGGAATTCCCAAGGAATTCACCCTCACTCCTAGGAAAGGAGGATTTCCAGGGCAGAGAGGTGCAGAGGCAGAACGTGAACGCAGCCAGGTTATGAATAACAGTCACTACCACACAGATGGAATGGTCTGGATCTTTTGGATCTCTGTGCCCTGGGCTGGCTGCTCAGACCCTGCTGTCCCCAGCCAGGCTGTGCTGCCTCAGGTCATTTGTCACCGAGCAGTCTCAGCTGCTGGACCTGCCACGTTTTGGAGGGGACTCACAGAGGGCTGGACTCTGCCCCTGGACACTGCATGGAGTTGATCTATCCAGAGCTTGGTGTTTTAAATTCAGAGTCTCCATGAGGTAAAGGTGTTTTCTGTGCAAAGACAAAGGTGACTCGGGGGATACAATGAGCTAGAATGGAATACATCGCCTTTTCCAGGGGACTGGAACAGGTGTAGATGCACAAGAAATGCTTGGGGCCATCAGAATAGCATTAGGAGCATTTATCCAAGGTTTCTCAGGCCATCCCTCAAAGAATTCCCCATCTGCTTCTCCTGGTTATGCAGATTTCTGCACATTCCTGTGTTCAAAAACGGGCCTGTTTCCCCCAGAGGAGACAATCCCTGTTTTCAGGGCTCAGCCACACCAATGTGGCACGTGGAGATGCACATCCTGCACCCACCAGGAGGAAAGTCATCCCCCCACTGTGCCTGGGCTGCCCTGGCACCCCTGCAGCACTCACAGCTTGTCTGCGAAGCAGTGGGCTGCAGTTAAAATCCACAGTGCGCTGATGATGGTGCCTCCACAGATGTGCTTCCCGTGGCTCTGGATGCTCACGAGCCACGGGAATTCCCCAGGACTGACGTCTGTCCCTGTGCCAATCCTCTTGCCAGTCTTCTGGAAGGACTCATAGGATGGTCGGAGGCCACACCCTGGGTACAAAAAGGGACATTTTGGGCACATTGAGCAGCCTGTGCTGCTGAAAGGCAGGGGCAGGACATCCCTGAGCACTGAAATAGAAATATCCATGGAATCAGAGAAACACAGAATCACAGAATGGTTGGGGTTGGAAGGGATTTAAAAATAATTTTTCCAACTCCATTCCTACTCCAGCTTCCACCAGGTTGCACCAAGCCCCATCCAACCTGGCCTTGGACATTTCCAGGGATCCAGGGACAGCCACAGCTTCTTTGTAAAACCTCTGCTGGGGCCTCTCCGCCCTCACAGCCAGGAGTTCCTTCCCAATATCCCATCCATCCCTGCCCTCTGGCACTGGGAAGCCATTCCCTGTGTCCTGTCCCTCCATCCCTTGTCCCCAGTCCCTCTCCAGCTCTCCTGGAGCCCCTTTAGGCCCTGCAAGGGGCTCTGAGCTCTCCCTGGATCCTTCTCTTCTCCAGGTGAGCACCCCCAGCTCTCCCAGCCTGGCTCCAGAGCAGAGGGGCTCCAGCCCTTGGAACATCTCTGTGGCCTCCTCTGGACTCTCTCCAGCAGCTCCAAATCCTGCTGCTGTTGGAGCCCAGGGCTGGAGGCAGCTCTGCAGGTGGGGTCTCAGCAGAGTAAAGGGTGAGAATGCCCTCCCTGGATCTGAAATACCAAAATCCATGACATCCCTGTCACCTCCCCAAACTGAAATTCTGCCAAGCACTGCCCAGGGATTTGGGGTGGGAGGGACCACTGACCATGTCCCATAGGCAGGTGAGATAAAACCCTTGTTTAGGGAGTGGAAGGTGCACCAGGCTGCAGCACAGGCCACACCTTTATTCCCCCAGCAGAAGGAATGGGCCCAGCCCCGTCTCACTTACCCACATGTGAATATTCTGCAGCTCTTCTGCGCTGAGAATGCTGAGAAACAAAAGCCTGGACACTGCTGGTCAGGGAGGCTAAACAGGAGAGGGTAAGGAGCAGCATCTCAGTTGATCCTGGTCCAGCACTCTCCCACAGCTCTCGGAGCAGCGATGTCTCAGGACACCGCCCGCATTCCATGTCAACACAACCCCGGCTGACATCACAGCACCCGCTCCTTCCTGTTCCTGCTGCACTCAAATGCTCCTTCCTAAGGCAAAAGGGCCACTGAGGGAAAGCTCAGGGATTTCCAAAAGGTTTGTGACTTCCTCAGCTCTAACAGGGACAGGGCAGAAGTGAAATTCCTGTCTGTATCCTGGGCTAACCTCACAGGATATGGCAATGGTGCATTTCATGAGCTGGGTGCTCCTTGCTGGATCCTGAACCAGCTTTGAAGATCTCAGGAGCTGCTCCTGTATCAGCTTTCAACTTCATCTCCAAAGCCTATCATCATGTTAATTTTCTCATTTCCTGGTGATTTTCTCTCCAGTTAGAACATGCCTGGGGTATTGACTCGAGTGTACTTAAACAGGAGAGTTGCCCCATCCCTGGAAATGTTCCAGCCCAGCCTGGACAAACTGGGACAGTGGAAGGTGTCCCTGCCCATGGCAGGGGGTGGGACTGGATGATCTTTAAGGTCCCTTCCCACCCAAACCATCCTGGGATTCTGTGTTTGTAGGAGAAAGCAGCAGCTCTGTCACACGACAATATCCAAAGAGTGCCCAATCAAAACTATCAAATCAAAATCAAAATAGAATCAGAGATGTCTGTAAATAATTCTGAGTGGTAGCAAAATATTTTGGTATGGACCAATTGTAGTATCAATGGAGCCATTATGCTGATTTTTAGACCAACACATCATTTCCATCAGGACAGAACCCAATAAAAACCTCAGCCAGGCTCAGAATTGAAGATATCTATAATAAGAGCTTTTCCCAAAGATTTTCCAGCTTGTTTCAAAACAGTAACTACAGCACGGAGTAGGAGGGGAGGGAGAGGAATGGAAGAGAACCAGAAGTTATTTTATGAGCCTCCAGATGACTCAGAACCTGAAATGCTTTGCCTTGGAGCACATCAGGAGTCATCCCACCAGAGTCTGGATTTCACCGAGGTTGACAATGCCTAGGATGAGGGTCACACTTTATTTCCCTCTCTTCTTTGCTTCTCTGTCACTTCATGCCAAGGAAATGAGACACAAGTGCTGGTTTACTTGGCTGTGAGCACTGAGAGAACTCTGTGGCAGGACAGGTTAGGGACAGGATCAATTACCACAGAAAGGAAAATTCCAAATGTGCTGTGGGCACATTTTGGGACATCTCCAGAAAGAGCCCAATGGGGAAATCTTGCCTGAGGCAGCTCCTGTAAGCCTGACCCAGGTGTAATCTGCCAAGAGGACAGATTTCCTCTGGATTTTGAGACTGGGATGAGCTCAGCATCATCTGAGGAGTGAGGGAAGATGGGGAGCTGATTTTTCTGGCACGGACTTGCTGCCCGTCTTTGGAAAGAGCAGTCAGGGCTGCAGCACTGGATTTACAATCCCAAACACTGACTTGGTGGGGCACATTCTCCGTCTCTCCAAGCTTGGAGCACGATCTGATCTGCTGCACAGGTACAGGAGATGTTCAGGGAGCTGGTTTGGGCCTTTTTGAGCTTTAAAGCTGAGTTGGAGAGCAGGAAACACCAAACCAAGCTGTGGAGAACAGTGCCATGGAGAAGGAAGTGCTGTGGACTTGTGTCCCTCAAAACTGGCTCATTCCTTGAGCTCTGGACCCACAGGATCCCATTTCCATATGGGATAAACCGTGCATCCTCGCATCCTTTTTCTGCAGCTTTGAGTCTGCACTCTGACAGCCCCATGAATAAACCCAAATTTGATTTTTTTTTCCCTTTCTGGATGTCCTTCTATTTTGCCTGCACACTCACTAGAGACTGCCCCAAGTTACGTTTGCCATGAGTTTGCTCTTGGTGGGGGCTCACCAAGTTATTAAAGTAAGAATAATTAATCTTAGGGATAATTCCACTTGGTACTGTCTTGATTAAAAGCCCTGGTGTTTAATTAGCAAACTGCAGCGTTTTATAATATTTGATGATTTTTTTTTTTTTGATCAACCCAGATATCTACTTGGAACACATCACAGAGAACATTGTTCTTTTCTTCTTCTGTCATTTATTGCAGAGCAGGAAACAAAACTGATTTCTTTTTTGTGTTTATTCAATTCTTGGAACTGTCAAAAAGAAGCATCACATTACAATTTTGACTTTTTCTGGCCAAAATAATTTCAGAGAATAGGCAATACAGGTGGTACTAAATGCCATGAAAGCGGAGTTGTGGTAGGAGGATCACTGATCTGTTCTATTCATCATTCCCAAAGACATCAGATTCCAGGGCTGTGACAGGTAAAGAACCCAACCACATCTCCAGAAGTTAAAGCTCTGGGAACACCAGGAAATTATTTAACCTAAGAAGATCAACAAGCCCAAAGCTGTTGGAAATGCGAAGCAGCTACGGGTGCAACCACCTCCTAATTCACCCTTTTAACAGCATTTTGAGGCAAACTTTCAGAAGTTTGGACCTCTTTCCACCTCTCCAGACAACAAGGAAACCCCGGGAGCTGCCCAGAGCAAGAAGCTGTGACAGGACCAATTCCTGCCTCTACTTTGGCTCTTGATGTCAACAAGCAGAAAACTTATGATTACATAAAGCCTCCCCAGCAGATTCCCAAATCTTTATCCATGGATGCTGGGGGAACCTCCACCGGGGCTCCTGGGTGTTTTTCCCCAAGCTCCCTACAGTGAGGAGGAGGTGGTGGAGCGAGCACAGGCTATGTCCTGAGGCCGATGGGGCAGGAAACCCCCGTCCCGCCCAGGCCGCAGTAGCCGCCGGGATTCTTGCTGAGGTACTGCTGGTGATATTCCTCGGCGTAATAAAACTCGGGAGCCTCCCGGATCTCCGTCGTGATGGGGCCAAAACCTCCCTTCGTCAGCACCTGTCAGGAGAAACCATGGAAAGCCATGAGTGGTTTGCTGTGAATGGCATCAGGATTCCTCCCTGAAGGAGCCACAGGCGTCTCTCCGCGCGTGTTCCCAGCCCATCCCTGTCCTTGTGGTGTTCTGCTCCGAGACATTGTGGGCACAGAGAGGGAGTGAACCGTCCCCTTTTAATGGCTCATTTGTTTAATCTGCCACACTTTTATTCTCTTTATTAACCCGGGCAGTGATGTGGAGCCATCAGTGAAAGTGGAAAACAAAGGGAGAGCGCACTCGGATCCACCCTGGGGAGCTGCAGTGTCCGGGGACGTCCCCTGGAAGGTGCCTCAGCTACAAAATCCACCCCCAATGTCCTTGTCCAAGAAGAAGTTCTGGGTGAAATTTCAACCCCAAGGATATCCTTGAGAAATCAGTGCATTTAGGCTTCTTTCTATTTATTTTTTTTTTTTTTTCTTCTGCAGTGTCACTGCAAACTCATTCTTCAAAGAGAAAAGTTCCATCTTCACCAGAAAGTTTTAAGGCAAATTATGGCTCATTTTGGAAAGATTTGCCAATATGTGGACCAGGAGCAATAATCACTTGGCAGGAAGAGAAGATGGAATGTGGGTGGGGACTTTAAATTAGACTTTAATTGCTTTCTGATATCCTCTAACTGAATTTGGAACTCCTGAGAGGTTTCTGACAGAGGAAATTTCTTTTTAAGATGAATTGCTGTGACATTTTCCCCACTGCATTGTCCTTTCCTAAGAAAACTGGTAAACACCAACATTTTGGAGCCAATTCTCTTCTCATTGGGGATATAACTTGTGCTCTGAAATCCGTGCTAAAACCTAATAAGCACTTTAATTAATGTCAGTGTCCTGTTGCAAAGAGTAGTTATAAACACTGGATGTAGATAGAATTGATTGAAGGGTCAGCATTTAGGATTCCCATAAAAATATTTGTTACCTCATCATAGTATTAAATATATGAAATAAAAATAAAGGGAAATCATCACATGGAATCACAAAATGGTGAGTCTGCCACCAGTCATCAATCCCATCCTCCTTCATCATGATGGACTGAATGATAGCAGCCTTGATGGCAAAAAACATTGGTTGTGGAAGATCTTTGGAGATGGAGATCCTCATTCCAATATTTTCCATCCTGTTAGAGAGTTCCTCCTAAGCCTAGCCCAGTTAAACCCAGTACTTTAATTCAAACCCAGCATTGTGGGTTTACTCATCCTGGATGTGGAAAGGAAATCATTCCCTTCCTCCTTCATCTCCTGCATGGCTGGGGAGAGGCAAGGATGGCACACAATGGAAATACTGGGTTTAAACAACAGGAGATTATCTGGGACAAAAAGTCTTCAAATCTCCCACACTGAGGTTTCCCAGATCCTGCCCCAGCACAGCCAAGCCCTGCCCACAGCCTGACAGCAGCTGCTGGGCTTTGGAGAGCATTTCTCTGATTTAGTCCCAGTTTCACTGTCTAAAGGACACATTCTGCTGTGTTCAGTCTTCAGTCAGGAATGAAGTGATAAGGTGGATACAAAATCCGTGACTGACCAGTCTGGAGAGCCCTGAGTTCCCAAACCTGCACTGGAATTCTCAGCACAGCTTTGGAGATTGTTCATTGTGGGAACACGAGGAACTGGGACCCATTCCAAAGGAACCTGGCCTTATGTCCCCACGTAAAATCACCAGCCAGCTTTTCTCCATCTTTGGGACAGCCCTTGTCCCAAGGGAATCAGGTTATTCACCTGTCAGGCGTGTGAGTAAAGAAGATAAAATGTGAAGGTTTGAACCACAACACCTCAACAGCACCAAACACCAAGAGGTGTCAACACAGCTCCTTTTACAAATCACTATTTCACTTTCCAGCCTTCCCAGCACAGAGAAGACACTTTGGAATGATCTTGACTGCTGAAAGATGGCACAAACTCTGCCATCCTGGGCATTACTCATTTACCTGCTGCTGCAAATGCAGTCAAAATTGGCCTCTCCCCCTTCCCTGAGTCATGAGGATGCTGCTGGAGGGGGAAGAGATTTTTCCACTCTGAAAAACGGTGTTTGTTACAGATTTTTAACCTGGGACTTTTCCATCATTGGCCTCATTTTGTCAGTTAGGAAATCCATTCCATCCGATGAGGCACCACAAGAGGGCATAAACATCATTTATCCCTTCCCAGCCCATTCCAACCTGACTAAAGCAGAACCCAAGATGACTCCTTGTACTGCACTTTGGTCCTGCTGTCAGGAGCAGTGGGAACCCCAGGCTCTGACACCCTGCCAGATCCCACCTTGGAGATGTTTGGATTTTAAAGGGGAAATTATTTTCCTTGCACTGACAGTGTTGATGTGAAGATAAAAACATCACTGGGAGAGATGGGGACGTTAGGATGTGCTGGCTCTGGCAGGTGTAAATCAGCCCTCTCTGGATTGATTTCCTGCCACTGAGGCTGATATAATTTGATGGTAATCCTGTTCTCGAAGACTTTTTAGTCCTCTCTGCCTCAAAATTCCCAAGCCATCCAACGGCACCTCTCATTACCATGCTGCAATTAACCCTTGGGATTTTTAACTCAGTGCAGGAAATTTTTAGGGACCCATGGGATAACTTTCCCCTCCAATAATCCACTGCAATTCAAAGAGAATTTATTCCTTCAGAGGATTTCTGTGGCTTTTGTCATGGGAGAGATCAAAGCCCTGAAACATTATCGACTCCAACTGTTAACCCAACACTACCAAGTCACTGCAACGTCACAAGAAATCCTTTAGCTGATTATAATCCAGCCCAAAAATCCTGTCAGATTCCACCAGGGAGGGGCCAAACCGAACCAGAACCCAAATCTCAGGCAGCTGCAGAGGGGACACAGCCATCCTGGGACACTGGAGAAGCAGTGGAGCAGGAACAAGGAATCACAGAATCATTAAGGTTGGAAAAGACCTCCAGGATCATGGAGGTGTCAAAACCAGCACTGGGAACCTCAGCACTACAAGTTTTTCATCCAACCTGTACTTTCAGCATGTAAAAGATGTGTTAGTTGATTTTCCTAATTCTTGACAGGCTCTGAAAGTTTATTAATTGTTGCTTTAAACTTCTGCCTGACCATTGATGACCAGAGTAGTCATCACTTCCTCTGTCACAAAACAATGGATCTCAGAATCCCAAACAGTTTGGGGTTTGAAGGGACCTTGAAGCTCATCCAGTTCCACCCCCTGCCATGGGCAAGGACACCTCCCACCATCCCAGGTTGCTCCACGTCCCATCCAGCCTGGCCTTGGACACTTGTCACCTTGTGGGATCCTTGTGGGAACTTCAGTTTGGGATATTCTATGAATCACCCAGTTAGGCTGGGT
>NC_031770.1:110626497-110637399 GCF_001522545.3 Parus major
CCCAGCCTGGACAAACTGGGACAGTGGAAGGTGTCCCTGCCCATGGCAGGGGGTGGGACTGGATGATCTTTAAGGTCCCTTCCCACCCAAACCATCCTGGGATTCTGTGTTTGTAGGAGAAAGCAGCAGCTCTGTCACACGACAATATCCAAAGAGTGCCCAATCAAAACTATCAAATCAAAATCAAAATAGAATCAGAGATGTCTGTAAATAATTCTGAGTGGTAGCAAAATATTTTGGTATGGACCAATTGTAGTATCAATGGAGCCATTATGCTGATTTTTAGACCAACACATCATTTCCATCAGGACAGAACCCAATAAAAACCTCAGCCAGGCTCAGAATTGAAGATATCTATAATAAGAGCTTTTCCCAAAGATTTTCCAGCTTGTTTCAAAACAGTAACTACAGCACGGAGTAGGAGGGGAGGGAGAGGAATGGAAGAGAACCAGAAGTTATTTTATGAGCCTCCAGATGACTCAGAACCTGAAATGCTTTGCCTTGGAGCACATCAGGAGTCATCCCACCAGAGTCTGGATTTCACCGAGGTTGACAATGCCTAGGATGAGGGTCACACTTTATTTCCCTCTCTTCTTTGCTTCTCTGTCACTTCATGCCAAGGAAATGAGACACAAGTGCTGGTTTACTTGGCTGTGAGCACTGAGAGAACTCTGTGGCAGGACAGGTTAGGGACAGGATCAATTACCACAGAAAGGAAAATTCCAAATGTGCTGTGGGCACATTTTGGGACATCTCCAGAAAGAGCCCAATGGGGAAATCTTGCCTGAGGCAGCTCCTGTAAGCCTGACCCAGGTGTAATCTGCCAAGAGGACAGATTTCCTCTGGATTTTGAGACTGGGATGAGCTCAGCATCATCTGAGGAGTGAGGGAAGATGGGGAGCTGATTTTTCTGGCACGGACTTGCTGCCCGTCTTTGGAAAGAGCAGTCAGGGCTGCAGCACTGGATTTACAATCCCAAACACTGACTTGGTGGGGCACATTCTCCGTCTCTCCAAGCTTGGAGCACGATCTGATCTGCTGCACAGGTACAGGAGATGTTCAGGGAGCTGGTTTGGGCCTTTTTGAGCTTTAAAGCTGAGTTGGAGAGCAGGAAACACCAAACCAAGCTGTGGAGAACAGTGCCATGGAGAAGGAAGTGCTGTGGACTTGTGTCCCTCAAAACTGGCTCATTCCTTGAGCTCTGGACCCACAGGATCCCATTTCCATATGGGATAAACCGTGCATCCTCGCATCCTTTTTCTGCAGCTTTGAGTCTGCACTCTGACAGCCCCATGAATAAACCCAAATTTGATTTTTTTTTCCCTTTCTGGATGTCCTTCTATTTTGCCTGCACACTCACTAGAGACTGCCCCAAGTTACGTTTGCCATGAGTTTGCTCTTGGTGGGGGCTCACCAAGTTATTAAAGTAAGAATAATTAATCTTAGGGATAATTCCACTTGGTACTGTCTTGATTAAAAGCCCTGGTGTTTAATTAGCAAACTGCAGCGTTTTATAATATTTGATGATTTTTTTTTTTTTGATCAACCCAGATATCTACTTGGAACACATCACAGAGAACATTGTTCTTTTCTTCTTCTGTCATTTATTGCAGAGCAGGAAACAAAACTGATTTCTTTTTTGTGTTTATTCAATTCTTGGAACTGTCAAAAAGAAGCATCACATTACAATTTTGACTTTTTCTGGCCAAAATAATTTCAGAGAATAGGCAATACAGGTGGTACTAAATGCCATGAAAGCGGAGTTGTGGTAGGAGGATCACTGATCTGTTCTATTCATCATTCCCAAAGACATCAGATTCCAGGGCTGTGACAGGTAAAGAACCCAACCACATCTCCAGAAGTTAAAGCTCTGGGAACACCAGGAAATTATTTAACCTAAGAAGATCAACAAGCCCAAAGCTGTTGGAAATGCGAAGCAGCTACGGGTGCAACCACCTCCTAATTCACCCTTTTAACAGCATTTTGAGGCAAACTTTCAGAAGTTTGGACCTCTTTCCACCTCTCCAGACAACAAGGAAACCCCGGGAGCTGCCCAGAGCAAGAAGCTGTGACAGGACCAATTCCTGCCTCTACTTTGGCTCTTGATGTCAACAAGCAGAAAACTTATGATTACATAAAGCCTCCCCAGCAGATTCCCAAATCTTTATCCATGGATGCTGGGGGAACCTCCACCGGGGCTCCTGGGTGTTTTTCCCCAAGCTCCCTACAGTGAGGAGGAGGTGGTGGAGCGAGCACAGGCTATGTCCTGAGGCCGATGGGGCAGGAAACCCCCGTCCCGCCCAGGCCGCAGTAGCCGCCGGGATTCTTGCTGAGGTACTGCTGGTGATATTCCTCGGCGTAATAAAACTCGGGAGCCTCCCGGATCTCCGTCGTGATGGGGCCAAAACCTCCCTTCGTCAGCACCTGTCAGGAGAAACCATGGAAAGCCATGAGTGGTTTGCTGTGAATGGCATCAGGATTCCTCCCTGAAGGAGCCACAGGCGTCTCTCCGCGCGTGTTCCCAGCCCATCCCTGTCCTTGTGGTGTTCTGCTCCGAGACATTGTGGGCACAGAGAGGGAGTGAACCGTCCCCTTTTAATGGCTCATTTGTTTAATCTGCCACACTTTTATTCTCTTTATTAACCCGGGCAGTGATGTGGAGCCATCAGTGAAAGTGGAAAACAAAGGGAGAGCGCACTCGGATCCACCCTGGGGAGCTGCAGTGTCCGGGGACGTCCCCTGGAAGGTGCCTCAGCTACAAAATCCACCCCCAATGTCCTTGTCCAAGAAGAAGTTCTGGGTGAAATTTCAACCCCAAGGATATCCTTGAGAAATCAGTGCATTTAGGCTTCTTTCTATTTATTTTTTTTTTTTTTTCTTCTGCAGTGTCACTGCAAACTCATTCTTCAAAGAGAAAAGTTCCATCTTCACCAGAAAGTTTTAAGGCAAATTATGGCTCATTTTGGAAAGATTTGCCAATATGTGGACCAGGAGCAATAATCACTTGGCAGGAAGAGAAGATGGAATGTGGGTGGGGACTTTAAATTAGACTTTAATTGCTTTCTGATATCCTCTAACTGAATTTGGAACTCCTGAGAGGTTTCTGACAGAGGAAATTTCTTTTTAAGATGAATTGCTGTGACATTTTCCCCACTGCATTGTCCTTTCCTAAGAAAACTGGTAAACACCAACATTTTGGAGCCAATTCTCTTCTCATTGGGGATATAACTTGTGCTCTGAAATCCGTGCTAAAACCTAATAAGCACTTTAATTAATGTCAGTGTCCTGTTGCAAAGAGTAGTTATAAACACTGGATGTAGATAGAATTGATTGAAGGGTCAGCATTTAGGATTCCCATAAAAATATTTGTTACCTCATCATAGTATTAAATATATGAAATAAAAATAAAGGGAAATCATCACATGGAATCACAAAATGGTGAGTCTGCCACCAGTCATCAATCCCATCCTCCTTCATCATGATGGACTGAATGATAGCAGCCTTGATGGCAAAAAACATTGGTTGTGGAAGATCTTTGGAGATGGAGATCCTCATTCCAATATTTTCCATCCTGTTAGAGAGTTCCTCCTAAGCCTAGCCCAGTTAAACCCAGTACTTTAATTCAAACCCAGCATTGTGGGTTTACTCATCCTGGATGTGGAAAGGAAATCATTCCCTTCCTCCTTCATCTCCTGCATGGCTGGGGAGAGGCAAGGATGGCACACAATGGAAATACTGGGTTTAAACAACAGGAGATTATCTGGGACAAAAAGTCTTCAAATCTCCCACACTGAGGTTTCCCAGATCCTGCCCCAGCACAGCCAAGCCCTGCCCACAGCCTGACAGCAGCTGCTGGGCTTTGGAGAGCATTTCTCTGATTTAGTCCCAGTTTCACTGTCTAAAGGACACATTCTGCTGTGTTCAGTCTTCAGTCAGGAATGAAGTGATAAGGTGGATACAAAATCCGTGACTGACCAGTCTGGAGAGCCCTGAGTTCCCAAACCTGCACTGGAATTCTCAGCACAGCTTTGGAGATTGTTCATTGTGGGAACACGAGGAACTGGGACCCATTCCAAAGGAACCTGGCCTTATGTCCCCACGTAAAATCACCAGCCAGCTTTTCTCCATCTTTGGGACAGCCCTTGTCCCAAGGGAATCAGGTTATTCACCTGTCAGGCGTGTGAGTAAAGAAGATAAAATGTGAAGGTTTGAACCACAACACCTCAACAGCACCAAACACCAAGAGGTGTCAACACAGCTCCTTTTACAAATCACTATTTCACTTTCCAGCCTTCCCAGCACAGAGAAGACACTTTGGAATGATCTTGACTGCTGAAAGATGGCACAAACTCTGCCATCCTGGGCATTACTCATTTACCTGCTGCTGCAAATGCAGTCAAAATTGGCCTCTCCCCCTTCCCTGAGTCATGAGGATGCTGCTGGAGGGGGAAGAGATTTTTCCACTCTGAAAAACGGTGTTTGTTACAGATTTTTAACCTGGGACTTTTCCATCATTGGCCTCATTTTGTCAGTTAGGAAATCCATTCCATCCGATGAGGCACCACAAGAGGGCATAAACATCATTTATCCCTTCCCAGCCCATTCCAACCTGACTAAAGCAGAACCCAAGATGACTCCTTGTACTGCACTTTGGTCCTGCTGTCAGGAGCAGTGGGAACCCCAGGCTCTGACACCCTGCCAGATCCCACCTTGGAGATGTTTGGATTTTAAAGGGGAAATTATTTTCCTTGCACTGACAGTGTTGATGTGAAGATAAAAACATCACTGGGAGAGATGGGGACGTTAGGATGTGCTGGCTCTGGCAGGTGTAAATCAGCCCTCTCTGGATTGATTTCCTGCCACTGAGGCTGATATAATTTGATGGTAATCCTGTTCTCGAAGACTTTTTAGTCCTCTCTGCCTCAAAATTCCCAAGCCATCCAACGGCACCTCTCATTACCATGCTGCAATTAACCCTTGGGATTTTTAACTCAGTGCAGGAAATTTTTAGGGACCCATGGGATAACTTTCCCCTCCAATAATCCACTGCAATTCAAAGAGAATTTATTCCTTCAGAGGATTTCTGTGGCTTTTGTCATGGGAGAGATCAAAGCCCTGAAACATTATCGACTCCAACTGTTAACCCAACACTACCAAGTCACTGCAACGTCACAAGAAATCCTTTAGCTGATTATAATCCAGCCCAAAAATCCTGTCAGATTCCACCAGGGAGGGGCCAAACCGAACCAGAACCCAAATCTCAGGCAGCTGCAGAGGGGACACAGCCATCCTGGGACACTGGAGAAGCAGTGGAGCAGGAACAAGGAATCACAGAATCATTAAGGTTGGAAAAGACCTCCAGGATCATGGAGGTGTCAAAACCAGCACTGGGAACCTCAGCACTACAAGTTTTTCATCCAACCTGTACTTTCAGCATGTAAAAGATGTGTTAGTTGATTTTCCTAATTCTTGACAGGCTCTGAAAGTTTATTAATTGTTGCTTTAAACTTCTGCCTGACCATTGATGACCAGAGTAGTCATCACTTCCTCTGTCACAAAACAATGGATCTCAGAATCCCAAACAGTTTGGGGTTTGAAGGGACCTTGAAGCTCATCCAGTTCCACCCCCTGCCATGGGCAAGGACACCTCCCACCATCCCAGGTTGCTCCAAGCCCCATCCAGCCTGACCTTGAACACTTCCAGGAATCCAGGGGCAGCCACAGCTTCTCTGGGCACCCTGTGCCAGGGCCTGCCCACCCTCACAGGGAAGAATTTCTTCCTAACATCCAATCCAAATCTACTTTCTTTCAGTTTGTAGCCATTCCCCCTTGTCCTGCCACTCCAGGCCCTCTCCATGTTTCCTGTAGGCCCCTTCAGGCACTGGAAAGACCAAAAGTCACCCCAAAGCATCTCTTCCCCAGGCTGAACAACCCCAATTGTCTCAGCCCTTCCTCACAGCAGAGGTGCTTCATCCCTCTGGTCATCTTGGTGGCCCCCTAATAACAATTCCTTCTCCCCTCTCTCCATAGAAACCTGGATTTTACACCTAAATCCTGCCCATCCATGTCTCCAGCCAGACCCACAGCCTTTTCCTCCTAATCCATAACCCAGGGCAGCCTTCTCACCCTTCCCTGCACCTCTCCCTGCTCTCCTTCCCCGCTGCACTCACCGGGGTGACTGGAATTCCACTGTGCTCAAGAGCCCCACGGATTTATTCAGCCCTGTACTTACATTTCCTCTTTCATTCCCCATCTCTTCCCCAGCAATTCTTTGCATTCCACTTGCCTTCCTAACCTCTGCTGAGCACGGAGCAGATGTTTCCAAAGCACCATCTGCAGTGACGCCAGAACCTCTTTCCCGGGCTAATTTAAACCCTCTCATTGTGCCTGCACTTGACTTTTATTGACATGGAATTTCAGCAGCTATTTTCTGTGGTATTGTCAGATTCTTCTGCAACTTTTTTGTAGCCGTGTCGACTTTGGCTCACCTGGAATAACTCCAAACCCTCAGCGGGTTTTGGTGCGTCACTGTTGCCTCCCTCCCTTTTTTCAGCCCTTTTGTGAGGATATTGAGCTGCACAGCTTCCCCAGACAGGATAATCTCTCTTCCCTGCAGAAACTGCACAGTTATTTTTACCTTTTATTTCCTATTTGTAACCAGTTCTTCACTCAGAAAGAGCAACTTTCCTCTTATTTCACATGTGGCACCTCTTTATGCATCTGCTCTCTTCAAAAAAAACTGTGTTATGTGTGCAAGGCATGAGTCTCTCATGCTGAAGTCATTATAAATCTGACAAAAAGGCTTTAAAATTGGTTTTGCTAAATGAAACAGTTTAATTTTCCGAGCAGAGGCATTAGTAAAGCAGGGGAGTATTAATTGGCTTCAAGCATTTTGTGGCTTTTAATAAAAATGGCATCATCCTGTGTTTGATTCAATAGACACTTTATAAACCAGCTTGTACCAACATCCATCCACTTTGTCTCTTGTCCCAGTGAGTTGCACGAAGCTGCTGCATTTCTAAAACCTTGAAAAATCACCGATGCTGGAAGCACCACAGAGCATCCTGACACGTGTGACGGCTTCTGTGCCGACAAACTCCAACAACAACCTCACCAAATCAAATCTGCTGGGCTCTCCCTTCATTGCAGTGTCTACTCAAAATTTCACACCAGCAGCAGCAATCCTGGATTTCAGCTCTTTTTCCAAAAGAATTAAAGCAGTTGTGCTGTGGAGGAGAAGACCTGCAGGAATTAGTTCTGTGAGCTCTCTAGGGTGGGAGGCTGTGGGCATCCTAGACATTTGATTCCTGTGATAATTTTAACTGGAAAACAACTTTGCCAGCTTTGGGGATTAGTTGCTGGCAGGTTTGGGAGCAGAAATTCAGCCCTACAGGCTCACTTGATCCAGAGGAACAAACTTGGGTCCGGAGGAATCAGCAATTACCAATGTTTTCTTTTCTTCTTCATTTATTTTCTCCTTTCCTTCCCTCTCCTTTCTGTCAGTTCAGCCCACTCTGCTGTGTCATTGGTGATATATGATCTGAAATTGTTTCCTTTGTGCTGCCTTCAGTTGGCTGGAACAGCTCAGTTTGTCACACCAGGTCCAGTCTCCCCTATGTCACTTACTGATGTTGGCTTTCCCAAATTAATTGATGCCAGCAACCTCTACAAGTGCTGGAATGGGCTGAAATCCTGATTATCTGGTAAAATCTGCATTCCCAGCCTGTAGGTGTCCTGCTTTTGGAAATGATGTGTTTATGACAGGAAAAAGGACCATGCCAAGGGAAATGTGGCGAGTGCTGAAGTCCAACCCCAGCTACCACAAGGACTGGGACAAGATATCCACATCCCCCTGTTCCCAGCTGCCCCTGCCCAGTGGATTCCATGGTATTGATGCATTTGATGGGTGGTGCTGGAATTGATTAGCAAATGCTTTTCACAGGGCTGTGGAGTTAATTCCACATAATTAGCTAATGCCCACACGGGGTCTGGAGAGCTGTGTCATTCCTGAGTATTATTTATACCTTTGTCTGGTCTCAGAACTCTCTTTGCAGAGTGCCTCTGGAAAACTGGGCAAGATCAAGAATGGGAATGAGGGAATCATGGGGGTATAAATTCCTCATCTTTCACAGAATGGGCACATGGATCTAAGGGCAGAAATGGTGAAATCCACAGACCCTACAGTGGGAGAGAAAAACAGCTCCTGTGGGACTAAATCTGAAGAAAAATGTCATAGAATCATGCAATGGTTGGGGCTGGGAGAGACCTTAAGGACCATCCAGATCATGGGCAGGGACACCTTCTACCACCCCAGGTGGATCCAAGCCCTGTCCACCTGGCCTTGGACACTTCCAGGGATCCAGGGACAGCCACAGCTTCTCTGGGCAGCCTCTGTCAGGGCCTGCCCACCTTCTCAGCCAGGAATTCCTTCCCAATATCCCATCTATCCCTGCCCTCTGGCACTGGGAAGCCATTCCCTGTGTCCTGTCCCTCCATCCCTTGTCCCCAGTCCCTCTCCAGCTCTCCTGGAGCCCCTTTAGGCCCTGCAAGGGGCTCTGAGCTCTCCCTGGATCCTTCTCTTCTCCAGGTGAGCACCCCCAGCTCTCCCAGCCTGGCTCCAGAGCAGAGGGGCTCCAGCCCTTGGAACATCTCCACGGCTTCCTCTGGACTCTCTCCAAGAGCTCCATATCCCTGTCATGCTGGGATCCTCAGAGCTGGACACAGAGCTCCAGGAGGGGAACACCAGAGTGGAATCAGGTCCCTTGATGGTCACACAGCTTCAGGTGCAGCTCAGGATACACCCCAGGGTTACCCATTCCCTGGCCAAAGAGGAGAAGTGCTGCTGCAGGAACCTGCAGCATTTTTTCCAAGGAATGCATCCTTCCATTCAGCACAGAAAAAATGCAGGTAAGAAGGAAACAGGATAGAAAAAGAAGATGGTACAAAATCTAAGCTGAAGAATCCTGGTTTTCATCCATAAAACTGCAACACTGACTTTGTCCAAGCTTTCATCTGTGGACAAATCTCCCACACAATGCAACACGACACTGGAATGGAGTAAACCGATCCTGGCTGGAGACACATCTCCAGGAGCCCCAGGGAAAGCTGGGTGTGTGTATAAAGTGTGTTCCCTCTCTTTGAAGGCCTGCTCTCTCTGAAATGTTTCCCTCTTAACCACTTAGCTTGGAGCAGGTTGTTTGGTCCGTCCTCCCTGCCAGAGGGGAAGGAATTGCTGGGCTTGGATATCCATCAGTCCTGCCAAGGTAAATCGCAGTTGGATGATAGCCTGCTATTAACACAGCCCCAAGTGGTTGTGCTCAGAGGGTCTAGGGAGGACCAGGAGTGAAGTTAGGCTGATATTTCCTCCTGTTTTACCTCTGAGTGTAAAACCTGAGTGTTGCCCACAACAATGAGCTCTGCCAGCTGAAATCTCACGTTTATCCAGCCAGATTTTGTGGCACCTTCTCCCACAATGGGAAAAGAGGAGCTTTGAATTTGTCCTAAATCATCTTAAATACAACTGACAGCAAAATAAAATCTGCAATTTTATTTTTTCCTGTTGGATGCAGATCCTGTGAACGTGCATAGGAAGGAAGTTGCATCCTGCTCTCCATCATATCCATCTAATTCTGGATTCAAAGCTTTTTTTTCTCCAGATACTGCCTGGTTTAACAGGATCAGCTTGACCCAGAGTCTTTACAAGCTTGACCTTCAGCATGGAGCTTCCTGAACACCCATCCTGTTTTCTCCTGAGGGAAGAGAGATGAAAGTGGGGAATGGCACGGGCGGGCATTTAGGAGGTAGAGGGAGATAACATTAGCAAAGATAAAAGACATCTTGCTCCAGTAGCATCTGGGAGCTAATTAGGTGTTGAAGGAGCCATTGAGAGAGATGGAAATTCTGTTTGTCTGGCCAATTTTAACGCAGCCAAACAGCCTCTTACTGCACATCCTGCATGGATAATTGATGATGCCTAAGAAAACTCGTGCCCATCCTGACTTCCAGTGATCTAAAGCTCAAATCTCTTCTGTGGCTGGAGACAGCAGAGACTCCTCCCCTAATCACTCATCCATCACTCTTGTATTCCTGAAATAACAATGTCCAGGGCCAAGCTGGGATGGGGAAAATGATCCACACACAGAGCAGTGACACTCAGAGCAGAACTTTCCCCACTGGAGACCTCAAGTTGTTTGGCCCTGGATGACTCCGAGAAGCCAACTCAGGTCCAGAAATACTCTAAAATCAGGCAACTCCAGCTGTCTGTGGACAGAATAAAACCCTCCACATCTAAATACCGTGTTGACAAGACTTCCCCACCTCCATTAGCTCAGTTATCTCTGGATCACGTTTTGTTCCCAGTGCAGAGCAGTTTGTGGTGCTCCCTTGGGTGTGAGCCCTTGGCAATGAATGTAAGGCTCTGCAATTATTTTTTTATGCAGGGGAGCACAAATGAGGAAGTAAAAACATTCATTTGCCATATCAAACCCAGAGGGCTCAGGTCAGCTCTGCTGTTACACTGCCATCATTTTATTTTTCTCACTGGATTTACATCAAGTATTTCTTCCATGATGTATAAGCATGACAAGTTTCCCAGGAACAAATATGAATTTTCCAGAGAAACAATTTATCTTTACCTAAACTCATCCTGAAAAATCCAGAAATTATTTCTGTTGTGATTGGAGGGAAAAACTTCCAGATGGGAGACCATGCACACTAAAAGCATACAATTTTCTATACTGGAATACATTAAATATCCTTGCACGGGAAATTGTTGGGAAAACTGTCATCCCTGCTGCTCATTTTGCCTCTAAAAACACAGTGGGATTTTCTCTTCAGGCTCCCAAGATCACTGTTTTATAACCCTAGGTTACGAAGGGAAGGGGAAGGGGAAGGGGAAGGGGA
>NC_031770.1:110638042-110727475 GCF_001522545.3 Parus major
GGGAAGGGAAGGGAAGGGAAGGGAAGGGAAGGGAAGGGAAGGGAAAGGATCAACACCACATTTTTCTGGTTTTTTGGATATTGTCCTTTTTTTCCCTCCATGGAGATGCCTTCTCCAAACATCTTAAATTCCCCCATGGCTGCCCTCTCCAAACTTCATCAAAGAGCGAGGAGATGGATCCAGCATGAGGCTGATCCAAACACCACAACACTGCACATCAGATGGAACAGAAAATCGAGGTCCTTCCCAGGGGGTATAAAACAGGGGGCACATCCCAGTGCTGGATCTCAAGGGCAAGTGCAGCTGCAGCTCTGTAAGATTTCCAAACAAAAATCCCACTCTGGTTTAAAACAGAACTCAAATTCTTCTGTGCCCCCAGTGTGTGTTGTCAGGCAGTTGCTGCATTTCCAGCCTAGGTCCTTCTGACCTTTCTGTCCAGCCTATTTCAGTGGAATATTTGCTGGATTTTTAATCCGTGTATCAGATCAGAGAGAGGCCGAATACTTTAAAGCAATTTGGATCCTTCAGGATGACAAATTGTTTCTGTTATCGAATATATGCATAATTACTACTAAAATTATATTTGAAATGGCTACCAGGCAATACAATTTTAGCCCATTCCAAGGACTGAAAAGTCAAGAGAAAATGAACAGAGCATGTTTTAATCAGAAGATAAGTAGTTTTTCAGCCACTATAAATAGAAAAGGCTGGAAGAACCCATCCAACAAGCAGGAGAAAGTGTGAGGAGGGTAAAATTCCACTGTGTTTTGGCTTTGGACTTCAGAAGGTAGTGAGTATGAGATAGTGTGAAATACAAAGAAGTCTTTGTTGTTTACATCTGAAGTTTAAAAGTGGCACAGTGTGAATAAACAAAGGATGTTCCATGAAACGCTGCAGCAGGGATGCACTCGCTCCGTTGGAGCTCCGCGTAAACAGAGGCATCGCCTCTGTGCTTTAGAAAGAGAGGGAGGTAAACTTGAAAGCGTTGCCTTCCAGAAAATCTCATTTACCCGGATCCTCAGGCTTTTAAGTGGTAGAAAAAACACACACAAGCTTAATAAGACCAAGATCTGGATCATTTAGCATTTGCTTTCAGGTTGGTTAAGCTCCTTCCTAACGATAACAGTGCACAGGCTCTGCAAAACCTGAATTAGCTGTTCCTTATCTTCCTGGGGAAAATAAGTTTTGCTCTCAAGAACTGGGATAATATCAAGCAATTTCTTTTCTGGCAGACAATAAAGAATACTGCCTTGATAGTTTCATGAGTTAACTGATGGTTTTCCAGGAGGGTGCAGAGGATAATTGGTAAGGACAGAATCTAAAGATACCCAGATTCGGTTTGATATTCACAATATTTCCTGTTGAGCAGTTACATAGCATTGAACTTGATCCATAGGATCTTGGAATCATGGAATGGTTTGGAGTTGGAAGGGACCTTTAAATCCATCCAGTCCCAACCTCTGCCACGGCCAGGGACACCTTCCACTATCCCAGGCTGCTCCAAGCCCTGTCCAGCCTGGCCTTGGACACTTCCAGGGATCCAGGGACAGCCACAGCTCCCTGGGCACCCTGTGCCAGGGCCTCCCCACCCTCCCAGGGAACAATTCCTTCCCAATATCCCATCCATCCCTGCCCTCTGGCACTGGGAAGCCATTCCCTCCAGCCATTCCCATGTCCTGTCCCTCCAGGCCCTTGTACAAAGTCTGTCTCCAGATTTCTTCCCACCTCCCTTCAGGTACTGAGAAGCCACAATTAGGTCTCCCCAAGGCTTGTCTTTTCCAGGCTGAACAATCCCAGTTCTCCCAGCCTTTCCTCACAGGAGAGATGCTCCATCCCTCTGATCAACTTGGTGGCTTCAGGTTAGTTATGGTGTCTGTATAGATCTTCCAATGCAAAAGTCTCACCTTATTTGACAAATCTGATAAAACTTGATTTTGATTCAAAACATTTTCAGCTCTTCCTGTGATGTAGGAAAAGGGTAACTTCTGATGAAGTTAAAAATAAAAGAGGGTAACTTTTGATGAAGTTAAAAATAAAATTGCAATGATTTGCCCCTCATCCTGTCCCTCCAGACCCTTATCCCAAGTCCCTCTCCAGCTCTCCTGGAGTCCCTTTAGGCTCTAGAAGATCTCCCTGGATCCTTCTCCTCTCCAGGCTGGACACTCCCACCTCTCCCAGTCTGAAAATTATTTAATACAACCCCCTTTCTCATACAATTGTGAAAATTGGTGCAGCAAAACCATTTTACCAGAGGATGAGGAAAATGTGCACTTGGGTGGAACATCAGCTGCAAACCCAGCACCGTTTCACAGCTGCCAAAAGTGCTGAGAGTTCAGCAACAAGGGTGAAAATAAAAATGCTTCATAAGGAAACAGGGTAAATCCTACAGCTTCAGCTCCTTGCCACACCATCCCTACTCCTTCTGGACACAACAGAGAGTAACTGTGTGCACGGGGCACCTGCAATCACAGAATCACAGAATAGTTTGGGTTAGAAAGGATCTTAAAGCACGTCTAGTTCCAACCCCAAAACTTTATTTTAACTGTCCCTACCTTGTATGAGCAGTAGATTTCTTTCTCAAGCTTCTTGATCAGCTCTAGTGATTTTGTTTTTATTAAAGGGGGGATCTTAGGCTTCCAGAAAAGTATCAGTGAAGGAAACCTCCAGAGCTTCTTTAGCTTTTCCACCTGCCCCAAGCTCTGCCTGCTTGCTGGAGGGATCCTGGAAGAGTTTAGGTACAAACAATTCTGATATGTATGATTATGATTATATATGATTAGTGGCCCTCAACACACCCCACAGGGGCTGAGATTTGAGTGAGACTTACAGTCAACAGGTTAATTTCTCAAGAAGCTTAGAAAATACAAGACCCTTTTGGATTCAGGGTCAAATTCTTCTCGTTGTATAAACCACCCACCACCACTGGAATGGATTTATGCGTCTGGAAAGGAGATTTGAATTTGGCCATTAGTAAAACAAAATACCGAGCTGATTGAGGCTGGAGAGGAAGCAAAGAAAATGCAGGGAATGCACTTTACATTTCAGAGAGAACCTGGCATTTGCAGCACATCATCTTCCTTCCAGCTACAGAACAGCAGTGACTTGGCAGAGGCTCCATGGCCAGATGTCACCCTCATCTGGTTCTCTTGGCTCAGGCTGCTCCTTTGAAATGAGCAGCAAAGCAGGGCGAGGATGGCTCTGCCTGGTGCTCCCTGCACAAGGAATAGAAGGAGGAAAAGTTCCCCAGTTCCCCAAACCTGGCATTGCTTTGCACCATTTTGACAAATTCACAGCCCTCACCAGGCAGAGTCTGGGAGGTGGAAGCAGAGTCAAGAACCAAAGGGATTTGTTTGACAGCTGCCTCTCTCTGAGTGATGGATACAGCACAAATCCTCTCCGGGTGCTTTCTCTGCAGCTTCAAACACTTCAGCACTCAGAGCCCTGGTGCATTTCCCAGGATAAAACCCTGCACTTGGATTTCTTTGTTTAAAGCCATTGCTGTGTCTCTTTGCCACTGCACCTTCTTAACTGGTTCTTTCATTTAAAGAGGGTGATCCTTGAAATGAGATGGTCTTTAAGATCCCTTCCAACACATGCCATGATTTTCTGATTTCCGCTTTTCTGTTATATTACCACAAACAAGAGCAAGGAGAAAAACATCAGGGAAAACATTCCCCACCTAACACCTGCCTGTTCTGGAGTTGTTATTTAGGCAATTAAGGATTTATGATAAATATGAAGGGACACAGCCTAACACCACATGTTCCTCCTAAAACACCTTCAGATACATCAGGAGTTCTGAACTAATGGCCAAATATCTGTGGGGTTTTGACGTGGCACCAAAGTCCCCAAATGCCTTGAGACCCAGGGAACAAAGGAGACAGGCACAGACCATCCTGGCTAAACCCCTCATGTGAGTGACCTTCCCTCAGAAGGAGAATTCCTTTTGAAGCCCAACACCTGATAACACGTGTGTGTTTGTATACACATCAATATGTGTGATAAGAAGGCTGCTCCGTGGCAGAACCTGCCAACAAACCCATTTTTTGTCACCATCTGCTAGGAAGAGAGCGAGCACCTGTTAGGAGCAGCTGCCTGAATGCAGAATGTAGGTAAGAGAGAGGAAAATCAGTTTCATTTTGGACTTGGCCTGCTGCAGGTAGCACATGGCTCCCACCACCGAGGATGCCAAGTGGTCCTTTTTAAGTTTGTCCTAATTAAGAGCGTTATGAAACCTCCAAATTGTTCATTTATATAGGGTGTTACACCAAGTAAAAGAAGTGATGGTGTGCCCTAAAACACCTCCCCACTTCCACTGGGGTCTCTGCCCTGTCCCCTGCCTGTTTCCTTCTTTGAAGCCAAAGGAGCATTTGGAGGAGCCGCGCGTGGCTCGGTGCCTCTCCTGGCACGGCAGCTGCCCCAGGACGTGCTGCTCTGAGGAATCCCAGCATTAGCAACACCCCTTGACTCCTTCCTTTGGAGAACAACTGCTTCCCTTTGGCTGCCTCCTTGTGTTCATCTCTGTGGGGGTCCTGGGAGGGATTTTGGAGGGATTTTGGAAGGAATGGGGACGCTCGGTCCAGGTGCTTGCTGTGATCAAGGCACCCGCAGCTGCCAGCCCTGCCATGCTGTCCTTTCTCCAGGGGGAGCAACGGGGCTGCCACCACCCAGAGAACTTGGAGTGGGCAGGAAAAACACATGAAAGGATTTCCCACCCTGCTCCAAGCGACAGATCCGGGTTCACAAGTCAGCGTGGCCTCTCCCACCCTGCCTGGCACCACGGATGGTCTCAAATCTGCTGCCCTTAATCCCCACTTATGGCATCTGTGCATCCATGGAAGGAATGAGGTCATTCAGTTTGTTCTTCCCCAACCTCTCGAGCATGGGCTGTTCCTCATTTTCCTCAGCAAGCCATGCTTTGTGTCCCATGGCTGACCTGTCCTGCACAGCCCCTGTGACACAGCCGCTCACAGAGACAGCACCAGCACCTGCCCAGCCCTGGCTGTGAAAGGGCTTTTGCTCCTAAAAATCAGCCATCCTGCAGGGAATCATCCTCCTCCCCTTCACCACACAGCCCTATATCTAAATCCCTTGGGGAGGAACAACAGGACTACGAGGAGCTCCTGTCTCCATTCACAGCAACAGGATCAATGCCCATCAATGGATGGGCTTGCCTTGCAGAGGGAATATTTGAAATGGGCACCAAGATTTGGGAGCCCTTTCAGGTCCAAACATCTTCACATTTTTCTCATTTCCCTGCTTCCTCATTTTATCTTCCATTTCTTGCCTTCCCAACTACTTCTGTCCATCTTCTGGTCTGGCCCGTGTCACAATCCCCTGTTATGAGGAGAATAAATATTTTTTATAAATTGTCTGTCTGACCCATTTGACCCAGGAAATTTGTATTTTCTTAAATAGCAGCAGAGAATTGGTGGGACTGTCACAGCCTGTGAAAATCCAGAGGCTCGTGCACACAGGCAGTGCTTTGAGGAACAAGGCATATTCCCAAAGTGCTTTTGAGGCTCCAAGCTCTGTGATGTGCTTTACAGTTCAGCTGGATCAAATGCTGATCCCAAAAAAAGCCCCAATCCTGATTTCCAGGTGTGAAAACAACAGTTCAGCTGGATCAAATGCTGATCCAAAAAAACCCCAACCCTGATTTCTGGATGGGAAAACACCCATCCAGCTTCAGAGCGAGTGCACGAGGCCGAGGGAGAAATCCCATTTCTCCAGCTTGCAAAGGAGTAAATCTGCTCTTGCAGCAGTGAAACCCAGATAAATCACACAAAGCCATCCCAGAGTCCCTTCTCCCTGCAAAGCTGCACTCCCAGCCGTGTGGTTTAGCACAGATCCGCCGGTCAAGCAGGAATTCTTTTCCCTGACGCAGATTTCTCTCTGTGAGCACATCTGTAAGCACACAGATCCCTGTCTCCTGGGACAGGCCTAATGGGCTCTGCATCCCTCTGCCTCACTCTTTGGGAAGTGCTGGCTCTGCAGTGGGAGGGCTGAAGAGGGGCTTGCAAAGAGGGATGGTTTTTCATCCTGAATTTAAATGTACAGAGACTGTGAGATGTTACTGCCGAGAGAAACCACAACAGGGGGCTCAGGAGCCTCAGACTGAGGAGTCAGTGGCATAAAAGCATCCAAGGACAGGATGAGCCAGCTAATTAATGTCACCCTCTGCCCCCAAAATTGGTCATGTACTTCCTGAAGAGCTTCTGCTCCCCACCAGCCAAAGGGCAGCGATGCAGGAACACGGAGAGGGCAGCTCTGGATGTCCCAGCTCCTTTCAGCCTGTTTGGTGGTGAGGAATCCCCTCCTGGTTCATATCCTGTGATTCCCTGATGAATTTGGGATGTCTGAGGAAGGCAGGGATATTGAACAGCTCAGTGCTGACTTTGCATGCAGAAGAAAAGGGGAAGAAGCTGGAGTTGGGAGCAGTTATGGATCATGAGAGCAGAAATCAGGTGTCTGTGCCCAGGAGGAAAAGTATCCCACCAGGAAAGCTTCCCCCCAGAAGAAACACAGGATTAATCCACCCCTGAGAGCAGCCCAGGTGCCAGTGAAGCTCTGCTACAAAGAAACTCCCCACCTTGGAACACTCTGAAATATTAAAACATTGAAATTCTCCATATTTCCTCAAATCAGGAAGAGCTCAGTCTTAGAAACTATCTGGTGAAAAATCCAAACTCTCCTGCCTTTAGGAAAAAAAAAATAAAAAAAAAAATAAAAAAAATCCAGCTACTGAAAAGGAAAAAAAGGAGGCAAAAAAAAGAGAAAAAAGAAAAAGGCTTGTTCATGCTGTTACAGTTTAGGAACTGCTGGCATCCCTGTCTCCGAGAGGAAGGGATGGGGAGCTGACTGCTCAGCAGCTGAGAACGTGTGTTCTGGAAGCAGCTCCTGGAGCAGATGGTGCAATGATTACTGCCAGTAAATGTTAGAGCCCTCTTTTCCTTTTTTTTTTTTTTTTTTTTTTTTAAACCAGAATTCTGAACAACAGGGGAAAAATAATTACAAAGAACACATGAAAGCAGCTTGATTTCCTTTCTTTTTCCCCTCTCCGAGTGTGTCTTTCTCCTTCTCTAATACCTGACGCTGCAGAAGGGGATGTTCCCTGGGATTGCTGGGATGATGGAATCCACCATCCAAGCATTTTGTTCTGGTGAGTTTGACACGGCCCCTGTGCTCTGAGCTGTGTTCCCTGGGAAATGAGGAGCTGCAGGATCATGGGCTGTGGATGGGATGCTGAAAACAGGGAAAAGGAGAAGGGATGCAGCTGTGTATAATGAATGGAAGGCGTCCCTGCCCATGGCAGGGGTTGGAATTGGAGGTCCCTTCCAATCCAAACCATGCTGGGATACTCTGATTCCACGATTTAAATAGTCACCCTGCTGGCTTGTGGGGTCCTTAGACCAAGAAATGGCAATTATTTTTCCCTTTCATCACCAGGTCTGGCTCCCCTGGCCCCATCTCCCCCTCCAATGTCTCTGAGTAGCCTGAATTTCGTCTCTTGTTTCTCCCATTTCCCCTCTTGTTCCCTCCTCTTTGTCCCAAAATTCTCTTCCTTTCCCCTTTAAAATTTGATTTTTTTCATCTTTTTGCCTTCTAGCAGGGCAGCTTGTCCAGCTTAAAAACTGGAGCTTTAAAATTGGGCTCTAAGCCCCCAGGAGAACCTGGCTCCCAAATTTTTAAAGAGCAAACATCAGCCAGGATGGGAAAGGAGCATCCCTGTCTTCTTGGAAAACACACCGTGGTGCAGGAGCAGGCTCAACCAAAGCAGCACAGCACATCCCCTGCAGCATCTCCTGAGGGCTTCAGCTTCTAAATGCTGTGACATCTCTCCCAAATGTGTCTTGTTTTTTTGATTTTTGAATTTTTTTAATGTCTGTAAATTAAGAAAAGCCAGGGAAATTTCCACAGGGAGATTAAAAAAAAAAAAAAAAAGGCAGGATATGCGCAAAAACGCCTCCTTCCTGAAATTCAGATCCCTGCTCTGCAGTGGGGAGGTACTAAAGCTCCTCGTAGACAGGTTGGGAGAAATATTTTAGTGTTGAAAACAACATGTTTTTCTCCAGCTTCCTGTTCCCAGGAATTTTGGCTGGAACTTTAAAAATATCCGTCTGAGGAGGCAGAAAACTGGCACAGAAATGTCTCATCTCCCCCCCAAAATTAATGTTTGCTGAAGTATCAATCAACTGAGGGAAAAGACTTCTGAGAGGAACTGTCAGACATCCCTAAAATGGGGAGCATCCAGCTCCACTGGCAAGACTGAGGTGCCAGAATTCCTCACTGTGATTCCAGGTCAAAGCAAATCACATTTTCAATTAGAAGACTGAGGTTCCTTTGTGACCATATAGGAAAAGGAATGGTCAACATCTGCTAAATTATCAAATTCTTCTTACCATTAGCCATGAAATTCCTCTCTGAAGGTCAGGCATGGCTTTTCAAGGTGAAGCCTAACAGTAGTTAAAGAATGAGGTTTTTTAATTTCAGTTATAATAATTTTGAGGCTTTGTTGGGATGTTTTCAATTACAATCCCGGCTCTCATCCTTTGACAACTTCCAGGGAAGAGAAGAGGGGAGTAAATGAAATGTTGCATCTTCATTCAAAGCCTGCAGCACTCACCAAACAAAACTGAAATGAAGGGTACCAAGAAAGTCAGCACTGGACCATCCAGTGAATACTCCTCTCCTTGAGATGCAGCACTTGTATCAAGGACACAAACCATCAATAATAACAGCAGCACTGTTTGTTCTGCAATTTGTGGGTATTCAGAGCCCACTCCTCAAATCCTTGCTTAAATTGTGGCAGCACAAATGGAGTTGGACAGAGCCCGGTCCTTGAGTCCTACACCATTTTCTGGGTTCAAAGGCTGAGCGTTTTAGCTGTGTAATAATTGGTGGTATTACCAGGTATTGTGATGAAAAGAAATCTTCCTTGAAATGAAAATACCCTCTTCCCATGGAGCATGAACCCAGCTTTCTGTTTCTTCTGTGCTGGATCAGTGGTATTTGCAGAAAAACTCTTGTGGCACTTGTGGGATAGCTCTTCATGCTGAGCTATCAAGGAACAGGTCAGGTTTGGGGGTGTTTTTCTTTTAATTTGTTGTTCCAGCTAACTGAGGACCCCAGATTTAAGACTGGCAGTGCATATCTGACACACCTGAGCATTTCTTGGCTGATTGATAAATAAAAATCAGCAACAGTGAGGAAATGTGCAAGGGAATTGATTTATTGTTAATATTTTTGTTGTCCTCTCCAGGCTGGATGGGGCTTTGAGCAACCTGGCCTAGTAGAGCCATGGCAGGGGTTGGAACTGATGATCCTTAACGTCCCTTCCAACCCAAAATATCCTGTGATCCACTTTCAAAGTACATTTGCTGGAGCCCCATTGTTCCCCATTTTTCCTGCCCGTTAAAAGCATTTGCCCTCAGCTACTGAAGGGTTTTATTCTCTTCTCTGAGCCTGGCCTGGTGAAAGGCAAACCCCCGTCCCCATCTCCAGCTCTTTCTTTACAGGGTTCATAAAGTGATCTTGTGGTCATCAGGAACAAGGCCAAACTGCACTCCAAGACCCCTTTACAACCCCAGAGGTGAGATATTATTTTCATGACTTTCCTGGCTGTCTTCACATCCTGCCTGATGCTGATTTCATGGGGCTACAAAGCGAGGCTTAGAGATCTCACTAAAAATACCACCAAAAAAAAGGAAATTGTCTTTGGGGAAAAATTGATTTGTGATCATGCAAAGTCAGCTCAAGATTTATGAGGCTGCAGGATGAGAGGCTGGGGCAGGTCCCTTCCTGTGCCTGTGTATAAAGCAGATGTTGCAACATCTGTACTTGCAGCAGAGCTGAATTGTGTTTGAGCACGTGGGAGCCTCGACATTGCCTGACCTGGTGAGGAGTCCTGGAGATGCAGCCATGAACACCGTGCACCTTTTTGCTGGGCAAAGTGATAAGGAACAGGCAGAGGTTTCCCAGAGAAGCTGTGGCTGCCCCTGGATCCCTGGAAGTGTCCAAAGCCAGGCTGGAGCCATCTGGGATAATGGAAGGTGTCCCTGTCCATGGTGGGAACAAGACCCTCTATCAGGTCTCTTCCAACCCAAACCATTCCATGATTATCCTGTCGACTCCCACTTCCCTTCCTTTGGGTTTTCTAACTTTCAGCAAAGCTTTGCTCCTCAGCTTTACCCAGCCAGTGCCTCTGAAGTGCTTTGGGAACCTGAGGCAAAAAGTGCAATGCAAAACTTCGACGAATCCCACGCTGGCCCGTTGTTACCAGGCCTCTTAATGAGGATAATTTATAGAATTCCACTAACATAAATGCATTCCAACCATCCCTGCCCCTCCCCCCCGCCCCAAAGAAGGAATCAATTGAGGGAAAATGGCCCATGACAGGAAAGAAGGAGAGATGGATTAAATATTTAAAGCATTACTGTAAATGAAGACGCCGAAGCCAGGTCAGTAATGAGCTTCCCCCGAAGCCACTGGGAGCTCACATTAATGCTGCACTCGACTCCTGCAGGTCTCTCCCACATGCCAGCAAAAACTCTCCCAAGTTGCCAAGCAGACACATGGAACAAAGTGTTGTGTTGGGCTCTGTGTGTGTGCAGGATGGGGAGAGAGATTTAACCCCTTCTGCACATCCAGAGCCCTAAAATAAGACAAGAATCCGGAACTGCTCTCATTTGGATCTGGGGTTGACGTCTAGCAACGAGATAATGGAGTTCCCATGAAATTCTATGATTCTCCTGAAGAAGTTGAACCAAACATAGGATAAATGGATTCTGTAGGTTGAGACTCTGAAGTGTTCGCTGAGGAGATGCTGGAAATAGAATCATGGAGAGGTTCTGGTGGGAAGGGACTTCAGGATCATTTAGTTCCAACTCCCCCACCGTGGTAATTTACACTCATTTCAACAGATTCTTCCAAAATAATTCATTCTATTACATGTGTAAACTGTGTCCTGCACTTAGTATTGTCCAATCACCCTCTTGGAGCCTCCTTAGGCACTGGGAGAGGCTCTAAGGTCTCCCTGGGGCCTTTTCTTTTCCAGGCTGGACACCCCCAGCTCTCTCAGTTATCTTACTGTCCCACAGCAGAATTAATTCCATTTCCAGCTTTCCCAATGGATATTTTCCCAATCCTTTCCCATGTCTCCCAGACTGGCTGTTTTCCACTCCAAATACAAGAGTTACATTCTCTTACCTAAACCAGAGCCCTGTGAGCTCCATTCAATGCAATTTGACACAGAACAAATATCAAAACTCTTGTTAAATTCTTTGACTTCAGACTTCCAGCAAATTTCCTGCTGACTTTCTAGAAGTTCCTGATTGCCAGGTTGACCAGGTTGCCTTTCCTTGCTTAGAAGGATTTTCTGGGTGCTTGTGAAGGCTTTGATTATTTGTGCCAGCATATTTCTAGGAATTAGAGTGGTTGATGTCTACACTGCCAGGTCCTCCTTTCCCATTAAGACAGGCACCAAATATTCCTTATTCCTCACCCATCTTCTGCAGGTTCCAGCCAATTGGAAGGGCCAACATCTGCAAGATCAATATGAAGAGGATTGGAAAACCATGGAAAAACAACCAACTGATCAGAAAGAGCTGAGCACTCAGCAATGGATGAAAAAGGAAGATTTAAATCCAGGCATGAAAAGTAAAATCTTCAATTATTTAAAAAATAAAATAAAATAAAATAAAATATAAATATAAAATAAAATGAAATAAAATGAAATAAAATAAAATATCAAATAAAATAAAATAAAATAAAATAAAATAAAATAAAATAAAATAAAATAAAATATAAAATAAAATAAAATAAAATAAAATAAAATATAAAATAAAATAAAATAAAATAAAATAAAATAAAATAAAATAAAATAAAATAAAATAAAATAAAATAAAATAAAATAAAATAAAATAAAATATAAAATAAAATAAAATAAAATAAAAAATAAAATAAAATATAAAATAAAATAAAATAAAATAAAATAAAATAAAATAAAATAAAATATAAAATAAAATAAAATAAAATAAGTCTAAAAAGGGCCCTGAAAGCGCTGCACTGCCCATCCTCAGAGGGATTTAAAAGCCATGTGGATGTGGCACTTGGGGACATGGATCAGTGGTGGCCTTGGCAGTGCTGGGGGACGGCTGGACTCAAAGATCTTGGAGGGCTTTTCTAACTCCAGTGAAGGGCACAGGCAGATAAACTTCATCACCAGGACTGAAAGGGTTTAGAGGACTCCACAGGATGTTTTTATCCCACTAACTCCTTTTCCCATCCTTTCCCAGCACAGTTCCAAAGATGGGGCCCCAGGGATCATTCCCAAGGGCAGTTTGTACATGGCCAACCTCTTTCCAAGAGTAAATTAAGAGTTTGTATAGTAATTAATACCATGGATGAAACCAGGCTCTGCCCTTCAAGCTTCACCCATGCACCTCTTAACAAGACAAGTGGAATCCAGGGACAGAACCATCCTAGAAATCTCTTGGATAGACACATGGACATTAATAATTTCCTCCCATGACCACAGCAGGCTGGTGGGACTGCCCAGAGCATTTCCTACACAGTTTATTCACATTACAGAACTTTTGCACTCCACAGTTTTCAAGGCTTTTTGGAGCATCTCTTAATCTGTTCCATATTAATTAGCGCTGTTGTGCTTTTTTTTTTTTCTTTTTTCTTCCACCTGTACATTATCAAGCGGCTGAAATCATTATTCCACTAATTTATCTGCTGATGACACAAGCTGGGGTGAGCAGTTTTCAGCCATTTGTCATTTGGATGGCACTTTGGCTCTGGCATTTCCATCCATCTTCTCCCACTGGATGATATTTGCAGGTAAATCTTTCAGAATTAGGTGATTTCTACCTCCGTGATATCTCTAAGCCTCAGGAGCTGATCTCCACTGAACCAGAACCTGAATCAGCCACCCTCAGAGTGGCAGGATGCTGCCTTTCCAAGATTTTGGGATCAAACTGGCTGTCAAAATAGGCTTTTTTTTGGCAAGCCAGTGGGACCTATCCAAGGATCTCTCAGGATTCTGCCTCCGATCCTCTCCCCGTGCTCTTTGACAGCAGAGCATCATGACTGGATGATCTTTGAGGTCTTTTCTAATGATTCCATGATTAAAGTTCAGGACAATTCACCCCATCCTGGTGTTGATAGCCCCAACCCCATATTTGTGCTGTGTAGGGAACCCACAGCCTCAACTCCTGCACTGATGAAAAGCTCCAGTGCAAGAAAATCCCTAAATCCTCCATGGCTTCAACCTCCCAAATCATCCATTATCAGCTTTGTTGTAGTGGTTGGCACAAGGAATTAGTCCAACAGGCAATGACTGACAGTTTTCTCCTAAAAAATGGCACCATCTGGCAAAGCAGAACTGCCATTCCACATTATCCCAGTCCTCCAAAGCATTTCTGTCCCCTGTCCAAGGCCCATGAGCAACCAGCAGATGTGGACAGGGTTTGAGAGTGAATCTGAACCACAGCTGTGGCTCAATTGGCCATGAAGACATGTGGAAATTACATAAAAAACATTACAACCAAAATCTTTTACTCTGGGATAAATGAGGTTATTCCCCTCACAACGGGAATAACTGGGAGGAAAGCCTCACTAGGTGCTAAATGGTATTTGATCCATTTTTATGGGAAGGATTCCATGAGATTGTTGCCCAGAATAACAAGGAACCGCATTAGCTGACCCAGGGAATCCATTGCAGACACAAGTTTCTGTTCTCTTTAAACTAAATGAAAGGAAAATGCAGTTCTCATATCTGAAAGGAAAATCAGTTTTCCTGGAGCCCTGACATGCAAACAGGACTTTTTTTTCTTTTTTTTTTTTCCCCCATCTGCAGCAGTTCAGACAGATTTAATGTGATTAATGCTGCTAAACTATGTCACCTATGGCATTTTTCTGCTTTCCAGTAGATGAAAAGGCTTCTGTTCAAAAAGAAAACTGCAATATGTGCTGCATGAAATGCCAGCTGGGAGTGGAGGAAGAAAGGGTAGTGATGGCAGATACTTGATTTAGCTCTGCATCAATAAAACATCCACATTTGTAAGAGAGAATGTGATGGAAAATGTCTTAATTGAGCAGTATTTGTACCAGGACATTGGGCCACTCACCAGGAGTTACTTCCAGGATGCCCTGCTCTGTTCCTTGAATTCAGACTTAGATCTCCCCTATTCAAAGCTGTCACTGAAAGCAATGTCACAAAGAATGAACTTAATGGGTTGGAGGTAAATCCCCATTGGATTGGGGTAGGAAGAGCCATGAGGATTGGCCCAGCAACAAAGTTAAACAAGCTGGAGGTGTTCACCTGGAGAAGGAAAAGCTCCAGGGAGAGCTCAGAGCCCCTTCCAGGGCCTAAAGGGGCTCCAGGAGAGCTGGAGAGGGACTGGGGACAAGGGATGGAGGGACAGGACACAGGGAATGGCTTCCCACTGCCAGAGGGCAGGAATGGATGGGATACTGGGAAGGAATTGTTCCCTGGGAGGGTGGGGAGGCCCTGGCACCCTGTGGTGGATCCCTGGAAGTGTCCAAGGCCAGGTTGGATGGGGCTTGGATCAAGGTGGGATAGTGGGAGGTTTCCCACGGCAGGGAGTGGAGAGAGATGAGATTTCAGGTCCTTTCCAACCCAAAGCATTCCGTGACTCTGTGACCTCTCAGGCTGCTGAGTGCAGCAATTCACTGCCTGACACAAAACATCGATGTACCTGTACAACCAGCTGAGGTGCTGAGGTCCCCTGGCCAAAGGACACGAGTGCTGCTGCAAGGGACTTGCTCAGAGCTCTCCCAGGCTCCTCAGGAGTGCTGGAGCTCTGCTGCCATCTGGACAATTTGCCCAGGGAACTGTATCAATGGAAAACTAACCCCGATATTTTGTGCCAGTTTAGATCTCTGAAGGGTCCCTGCGGAAAGGAGTCGTGGAAGGGGAGAGCAGGAGAGAGGAGAAGCCAGGATCTCTTTTCCCAGCCATGGAACTGCACCTGGATCTGATCTCCACCTCCTCCTCCTCTTCCTCCTCCTCCTCCTCCTCCTGCAGCTCCGACTTTGATGCCAGAGGAGCTATTTTGGTGCAAGCTGGGTGTGAAGGGAACACAAGCCGTGGTGTCCTACATAGCCCTGCTGGCAGTGATGGCACAGAGAGTCCTGACTCATGTCCCCTTCACGGAAATTCCTTCTCCAAAGTTTACATCACCTGGCAGCTTTTTATTATTTTTATTATTTGGGTCCCTGGCAGTCAGTGTTAGCAGCTCCTCTCTCTGTCAGGAGTACAAACACAGCAGAAGACAACATCCAGGATGGTACCAGTGATCAGAAGTTAATTGTGGCTTTATAAAAGGCAGGATTATTTTGTTCCTATTGTATCCCAGTGAAAGGATGTTGTTGACAGGAGGTGTTTTACTTTGCTCTCGCTGTTGGGGTTTTTTCACATTGTCAGAGTTTAGCCTCTCAACCAACTTTAAAAGGTTTGAAGCAGCAAAAAAAACCAAAAACCTTTCCTTTTTCCACAACCACATCCGAGCAGGGTTCAGGATATTCTTCCCCCAGCCTGGCCAAGCTTCCCTGTGGCATCCAAATCTCTCCTTGTTCCATGCCATAAGGTCTTGCAAATCCTGCTGAGGAGTGGCTGCAGATCCTCAGATTACGGGAGTTTCTGCTCTCAGCACAATCCCTGAGCTCTGCATGTCCCAAAATCTGAAGTAAGACCCCAGAGGCTGGGATTTGCCAGTGGGCACTGGAACAGATGGCTTTGGGAAACTCACCAGAGCAAGAGCTCTCCATCCCAGCCTGGTCAGCCTGGTGGGTCATCAAATCTGTCCCACTGTCTGAAAAGTGCTGGATCAAAGGGATCCACAGAGATGGATCTCAAATTCCTTCTCAAGTCTGTTCTAAATCTCCAAGATAACACTTCCTCTCTGCATCTTTATTATTTAAAGTTATTTATTATTTAAAGATAATTTGGATATTTGAAGATAATAAGGAATGACAATACAATCTTCCAGCACTCAGAGCTTGTCTTTTTTCTCCTAATACCTTCAGAAAAAGAAGGAATTATTCTAATCTGGAGGTCTCACCTCCTACTCCAGTCACCTTATCTCCAAACCTGCCTGGTTTTGTTTGAAAAAGGAAGGCTTGAGCCATGCTTTTCCCACTGCTCATCATGTTTAGGCTGAGATTAAGGCCCAGTCCAGGTGGCTGCCACAGGAGCAAGGGGCTGGGTGGACCTTTGGTCAGCCCCAGCACACCTGGTCCTGTGTTTTTATGCAGTTTGCACAATTTTCAGCCTTCCAGAATAACAGCTTGGTGAAGAATGGTCCAGAATAACAGCTGGGTGAAGGAAAATTTGCCTCATGATGGCAGAAAACTGCTTGCAATTCTCTGCCCACAGAACAGACCTGAGTCTAAATCTGATTCCTGCTAGGATTGGGTCCACATCCATGGACAAAATTATTCCAGGTTTGCATCAGTAGTGCCAGGGACTGTGAAAATGCCTGAAATGTCTATTAAACCCCATTTGTGCACATTCCAGTCTCCCTTCCATGCCTATCCAGACATTTTATTGATCTGATCAGAATATTTATTGTGGGGAGTGCCCTTGGGAGACAGATGTAAATCTGTTTTACAAGGGCTTGTCCAAATTTCAAAACAATAAATGCAGTAGCCTTATAACTCCTGAAGTTCCCCAAAAAAATTACCTAATTTAAATTTACATTTACATGCAGGCACTTCTGCCTCCAGGCCAGTCCTGCTGGGTAACACAGGGTTGGTACTTGGATAGAGCCTTCCTGGGTGTTTGGAGCACAGAGGAGGTTCAGATGTGAGGAAAAAGCCTTGAGAGCATGAGGATGAGAGCAGGATTTCACAGAATCACAGAATATCTTGAGTTGGAACAGACCCACAAGGATCATGGAGTCCAACTCCTGCCCTGCACAGACACCTCAACAATCCAAAACTGTCCCTGAGAGCGTTTTCCAAACTCCTGGAGCTCTGGAAGCCTTGGGGCAGTGCCCATTCCCTGCCCAAACACTCTCTGGGGGTAGAACCTTTCCCTGATTTCCAGCCTGAACTTCCCCTGACACCACTCCAGCCATCCAAACCTGATGGCAAGCCCAGGGTATGAACACCAAGAGCTGCCATTCCCCCAGCATCACCTCAGTACTCCACCTCCCCTCCACCTCCAAGTGCTGCACATTAATTTGAGAATTTATTATTTAACGTGATCTTCCATCTGCAGGGCTGTGCAGATCTGTGACATTGACACCAGAGCTGGGAGGTGGCAGCACAGCCAGGCAGGCACATTAAAGAGCAGAGCAGTGACACTGCCTGCTGAGAATTCAGGTTTTTCTCCGAAGAAGTTACAAGAGGAAACATTTGTAGTGTGTCTCGGTGACATCTCTGGGAATAATCCCCACAGAGCCCCTTCCCCTGTGCTTCTTAGGAAGTCACTACCTACCCTTATGTTTGGAAATCTGTTTCTGTGCAGCTTTACCTCATTTCAGCTCTTACAATAAAGGAGCTTCCACCATCCCTGGCAGAGAAGCTATGAATAAATTCTAGGTCACTTCCCCAGGTCAGCTTTTCCTCCCCACTTCAAACCAGTTGCTCTACAGAGAAGCACGTGCAGAGGAGCAAGGAAGCCTCAGATTCTTCTTGCTTCCATCAGGACAAAACTCTTTCAGGAATTGCAGCTCCAACCCACCAGCTCCCATGGAATTGTCTCTGTCTAAAGGTTTTCCAGAGAAGCTGTGGCTGTCCCATCCCTGGAAGTGTCCAAGGCCAGGTTGGAGCAATCTGGAATAGTGGAAAGTATCCCTGCCCATGGAATGAGATGAGCTTTAAGGTCCCTTCCCACCCAAACCACTCTGGGATTCTGTGATTTCACATTCAGCTGATGTCTGTCAGAAAGCTGCACGTCCTCTGATAGTGGAGAGAATCATGCACAGCCCAATTTACGAATATATTATAAATTAGAATTATAGATGTGGCTCGCAGCTGATGTCACTTCAATTCACATCATGCAGATCCCATCAAAACAATGCATCTTCCGTGAAATAATTCAGCATCCTCAAGTAGCAGGAAAGGGGCTCTTTGCCTATAACGTGTGCCTCTCCTTTATTTTAATATAACATTAAATATGCACAGTTAAGCACTCAAAAGTCAGGAAATGAGAAATGCAAGGCTCATAGAGCTTTAACTCTGCCTCCTCGAGGATATTAATTATGTTGTCATCTTTTATCAGATCATTGCATACTGTTTCTTAAATAATCTTTTTCCGCAACCTTTCCCACACCCATACATTCCAGAGCAGCCCTGGGTGGCTCTGCTGGAAACCACAGGGATGCAAAATGAGGAGAGGACACAATGGAAATTCACATTTCCATTCTGTCTTGAACTTCCTTGGCTTCCCAGAGCTAAAATGTGCAACTTAGAAGGTTAAAATCCCTCTTGTTTTTCACTGTTGTTCATCCCAGGGCTGCAAAGTGTTACAATGGAATCAGAATCGTGGGATGTCCTGAGTGGGGAGGGACACACAAGGATCATTGATCCAACCCCTGGCCCTGCACAGACACCCCAACAATCCCATCCTGGGCATCCCTGGGAGCGTTGTCCAAACACTCCTGGAGCTCTGGCAGCTTTGGGAATGTCACCATTCCCTGGGGAGCTGTTCCAGTCCCTGACACCCTCCAGGGAAGAAGAACCTTTCCCTGATATCCAACCCAAACCTCCCTGGCACAGTTCCAGCCATTCCCTGTGTCCTGTCCCTGGTCAGAGCAGAAGTCCCCCCAAACTTCACCCATTGATCCTTCTTCTGTACTGAACACTAACATGTTGAAACTGGTTCTTCCCAGTGCTGAAAAAACATTTTAGGAAGTAATAATTCCATTTTATATGGTGAAATTTCCCTTGTACTTGCAATATGATATATAATGTATAGATATATAATAAAGAGATATGTATCTTACATTTAAGGGCAACTTGTCTTTATCTGATTTTCCATTCAGAAAGGGAAAAAAATTAATATTTTGCACTTATTGATGGAATCAGAGTACCCTGAGTAGGAAGGGCCACACAGAACAATGATGGGTACAGAGAGGCCTCTCTTCAGGAAAGGCACCAAACTTCCAGTCCTTGAAAATCAAATATTAATATTCCACCTCTTTTTTATTTCACCGTGTCTTCCCAAGGCCTGATCCTGTCCCACTGACTTCCACTGGAGCTGAACTGCTCCCTGCAGAGCATTTCTACAGGGCTGGCAAAATTAACCCCTCTTTTCTTTCCTTCCCTCTCCTCTGCTTGTCTCCTCATTGAATGTTTAAGGAACAGAGCAGAGGGACAAAACAGCATCTTCCCACCTCCGTGCTGGACTTTTGAGGTGTCACCAAGAATTACAGACAGGCTCTTCCTGCAGGAGAGCCCCAAACCCCAGCAGAAAGCCCAGGTTTGTCCTGAGTTTAATTATAAATAAGCAGGAAAACTCTCAGGGCTGCAGGAAGAGCTCTGGCAGCCAGGTCTAAAGGACTAAAGCAGGGGGATGCTCCCACTCCCCCCAAAAAAGCAGCTGCACAATGTTATGGAGGGTTTTTGCTCCCCCAGGGGCAGGTTGGACACTGTTACAGATAAGGTGAGTTGTTGTATGGTTGATTTGAAATAAGAGCAGGTCTGTGCACAAGATTAACAACATTACAGCAGCTTTCAAATCACCATGACAACCCTGGGTTTATAGACAAGATGATTTTATAGATATATTTATAGATATATATAGATACAGATATATAGATATATATAGATATATATATCAGCAAGATGTATATGGCCTTTGTTGGGATAATGAGGAATGATGGGTCTCTGTCCCAAGGAACTTTCAAACTGAATTTGGCATCCCAAGGCATGGAGCATGTCCACTCTGGCCACTTGGGAGTGTGGAAAACAGACCACATCTTCAGGTATTTCAGGTATTTTCTGAAATTATTTCAAAGCTCAACCAGACAAATCCACACTACACACATGTGACTTCTTATCTTTTTCCAGGAAAAAGAGTGTGGGGGGGGAAAAAAAAAATCTCTTCTTCTAAAATAATAAATATAATACAATAAATAACTATAAAAAAATTTAATAATAACATTAATAATGATATAAAATAAATAATAATGATAAAATAACAAATAATAAAAATAATAAATAACGGTTTTCCATGACATTTTCCTCCCACATAAACAGCTGAGTTGCAGGATGGTTTAATCCCCTGAGAGCAAGGTTTGGTTGGAGATTCCAAAAGCTCTGGGAGTGCAAGGCATCCCTGGCCTGTGCTCCAGGCAAGCAGCACAGATAACCAGGTTATCTCCCCGGCAGGGAAATCCCAGGCCATTTCCATAATTTATAGATGAGCTCAGCTGAATGAACCCGACACGAAATTGTCACCGTCTGTTGAACAAACTGTGTGGAACTGTTGAACAAAGGGACATTTTCGCATCTGGCACCACACAACAGAGGCCCCACACGAGCAGCTGTGCAAAGCTGGGCCTGGTAATTGTGTTTCAGTGCGAGCATTTCTGCTCAAAGACGCCTATTCCCAGCCTAACACCAACCAAACACTGCTCTTGCTAGTATGTGGGTAAAGGTAATCTAATAATATCTTTTCTTGCAGAGGATGTTTACAAGAAACCCTCTTTTTGTCGGGGAAATCACTCTTTGATTTCTGTCTCACAAAATGCACCTGAGAGCGCGCTGCGGCCCAGAGGATTAAATGTTCCAGCCCAGCTCGCAGCCATCCATTAACCTCTCTCAGACCCTCAGGATGGGTTTCCACACGCAGATTCCACACTGGGAATGCTCCTTGGCCTGTCCACCATGGCCAGGAATTGCCTGGGGTGGTGCCAAAGCCAGCCCCACTGTGCCAAGGACGTCCCAACAGAGTGTGGATGGGCCAAGGGGCATCTCCTCTGCACGATTTAACGCACAAGGACAAGTCAGGCTGTGCTTTATGCATTAATTCCCGCTGCCAGAGGGCAAGGTTAGGTGGGATATGGGGAAGGAATCCCTCCCTGTGGAACTGGGGAGGCCCTGGCACAGAGAAGCTGTGGCTGCGCCATCCCTGGAAGTGTCCAAGGCCAGCTTGGAGTAACCTGGGATAGGGGAAGTTTTTCCTGTCCGTGGCAGGGGGTTGGAACCGGATGAGCTTTAAAGTCCTTTCCAGCTCAAATCATTCTGTCATTCCATGACTTACACTGGGCTTATTTCCCACTTCTGATGCACAGAGCATTTCTAGATAAGTGATGGTATCTCAGTTCCTCCGGATGATGCCTTTCCTGGGTGCTATTTTTTCCACTAATGTGTTAAACTATTGAAGCATTGCTACACTGGGGGAGAGAGGGAATGGGGAATAGAACTATTTTAAAACTTTGCTCTTCCTTCTCTCTGTAATCATGGATTTCTTCTGCTTTTCATTGCTATGTACAGCTCAGTATCCAGGCAGCTTCCCTCCCCATCTGCCACGAGGAGCTGCAATTCAGGGAATTATTTCAGTTTAAGATGGCTGCTCTCAGAGAAAAGGAACACATCCTGTGTCTTACCCTTGGATTTGGACTTCCTATGTCCTTTTCCTTTCATCTGAAAACAAAGACCTTCACTCTTCAGGGATGTTGTTGCTCTTTACTCGTGAGCAGATGAAGCAGCTATGAAAGGAGGATGTTCCTGCCCTGTCAGAACTCACTTTTTGGATGAAGGGACCACAAAGGGAAATCCTAAAACTTCTGTTATTCACAGACTAACTGGTCTGAATGTCTTGTGAGCACTTGTGCCACCAAGCTTCTTTAGAAGAGAAGGAATAAGCTTTTTTGCCTCAAATATCCCTGACAATAAACACAAGCTACACCACCTCTGAAACCATCGAGGTTTGCCTCGACTTCCTGCTGCAAAACCTCAGCCCCATTTCAAAGGGCTCCAGAAAGTTCTCAGCCAGCTCCACCCAACCCTTGGACCTGCCAAAGTGCCCCGTACAAAGCTAAATACATTTTACTGCACTGCAGGCACAGGTTGGAAAGGCAGAGCTGCTCAAAAAGCACGAAAAATTCCACGTTGCAGACATGGAAACAGCTCCTGAGAGACGGAGAAACTCTTCAAAATAGCTCCTTGATTCATTAGGAACAACAGCAAGGTTGACACATCCCCCACGTTTCATCCCACCCGTGGATTCATTACAGGCACCAGAGAGATGCAGGCGCTGAGGAACCGAATTCCTTCCCCCACCTTTCTTCCCCACAAAGCCTCTCGCTGGGTTTTATCTGTAACTTCAGCAACAGCTTGAATTGCTGGGGAACTTGACAGGGTGATTTATCATAGCTTGTTGCATTTTTCTCAAAACATCCCAAGCAGATGATATCATGATATAAAGGAGGGAGGGGGGAAGAAAACAAGATGTAGTCATTGTACATGACAAAAGCTCATTATTAGGGCATCACAAAACAAAATAGAAGAAGATTAGGGGCAGATAATGACAATCAGTGCTGAAGACAGGCAAAAAGGAGAGAAAACCAGGCAACTGAATAAACAATAAAAGTGTAAAAATAGGATGGACCTCTAACCCAGCCTTCCCTGAAGGCAGGTTGGGCTCTCCCTGTGTCAGTCCCAGCAGATATTTGTGAGAGCCCACAGCAACACCAGTGTCCTGTGCTAAGGAATCACCTGCAAAAACATCAGTGGAATTCTGAAAATCCCCACACTGAGCCACAACTGAAGTTTTGCTGATGAAACTGAATTTAAGAGGGAAGAATAGCTTGCCATATTGCAAAGGAGTAGGAACCCCTTGGTGATACAGAAAAAGCTGACTTCCACAAATTCCAGGGTCTTGGGCAGGGGCCTAGGAAATAAAATGTTTCCTTTCTCCCCAGAAGTGTCTCTACTTTGGAATATTATTCTCCTCTGAGCTTACTTTGGGATGGCACATGCTCGTGACATCATTTTGCAGCACTATTAAAGACAGCAATACTGAATAAATAGATCTGAAACGAAAAATTTAAATACTTTCCTTTTTTCTCACACATCTGTCTGGGAAGGGCTTCAAAACACCCGAGAGCAACACAAGGATTCTGGAAATGTCCTTTGAATTCCAGAAGTCTGGAGGGCGGGGTGGGTTTGAGCTGACATCTCCGTGGGTTGTTTTATTTATTTGGGGTGTGAAAGCCAGTCTCAGCTCCAGCTGTTCGATCAGACCAGCTCACAGTGCTCATTTCTGGTGACCCTCAGGGAGACCTCGAGCCCATCTTTTGTGAAAGGCTGGAAAATCACAGAGCTACGAGTGGAGCAGCACTTTAAAAGCTGTAAGGCAGAATAAGGGGTGGGTGACCTACAAAGCAGAGGCTTCTTTTGGTGCTTATTGCACTAAACATCAGGGAGAGAAAAATAAATCTTTTCTTGAGCCAGTGGTGAGTCAGAATGAAACAAAACCCACACCATCCACCAGAAAAGTGCCTCACCATCCACCTGAAAGCCACGATGCTTGAAGGTGAAGTTATCCCTGTGCCAGGGCCAAGGTGACACCTGAATTCAGTTTCAGCTCTGAGCCACTGCTGTGACCCACTCGAGAGTTCTTCATCGTTCATTTCATAATACCAATTTCAGACTGGAGTCAACACAGCTCCTCAAAAAGATGAAATAGGCACAGAAGTGCCTAATCCATGGCCAGCAGCGTCTCCTGCAGGTGCTGGCTGGCCTGCCCTGACTTGCCACAGTGCAGGTGACAAATGGTAAGAAGGACAAACTTAACAGTTCTTCCTTAAATTCTGGAATAAATTCTTCAGCACACGACATGATCAGATGTCAATTAAAGCAGAAACAGCACAGAACCACAGTCACAGGATCACAGTCACAGGATCAGTCACAGAATCACAGAATGGTTTGGGATGGGAAGAGACTCCCAAAGCTCACCATGATCCAACCCCCTGCCATGGGCAGAGACACCTCCCACTGTCCCAGGTTGACCCAAGCCCCATCCAGCCTGGCCTTGGACACTTCCAGGGATCCAGGGGCAGCCACAGCTTCTCTGTAAAAATTGTGCCAGGGACTCAGCACCTTCACAGGGAACAATTCCTTCCCAATATCCCATCCATCCCTGCCCTCTGGCAGTGGGAAGCCATTCCCTGTGTCCTGTCCCTCCATCCCTTGTCCCCAGTCCCTCTCCAGCTCTCCTGGAGCCCCTTTAGGCCCTGCAAGGGGCTCTGAGCTCTCCTTGGATCCTTCTCTTCTCCAGGTGAGCACCCCCAGCTCTCCCAGCCTGGCTCCAGAGCAGAGGGGCTCCAGCCCTTGGAACATCTCCTTGGTCTCCTCTCTACTGGTTCCATCAGGCCCATCTTTGATAATTGCCCCAAACCCTCATTATTTAGTCACTCTCCCACCCATTTGAAGTCACATTCCCTACTTTCTGCCTTGATACATTCCTGTATCATTTACCCAGACCCACCTTCCCTTATTACCTTTGAGCTGCCAATTTTGGAGCTAATCTATTTCTGCACCTGTGGGCAGGTATTTGACAACATCAAATTTTCCTTTCTGCAGCTACTAAGCCACAAATCTACTACAAAAGGACATGTTAAGACTCTGTAATAGATGAATAGGAACACAGAAGTGTAGGCACTAAAGATTTTGTCCCTACGTTTAGAAACTTCCTTTCTTGAAGTGCTGTGTTAATATAGAACATTATATTATATATAATATATTATATATATAATAGTTTTTACTATTATGATGATTAATTTTATATATCTGCCTGTAAGCTCCTTTGGAGGGTTTCTGTAATAGATGAAGGACTCTGGTCTAAAGATCACAGAATCAATCCCAAAATGTTCTGGGTTGGAAGCACTTTAAAACCCAACCCATTCCACCCCCTGTCATGGGCAGGGACACCTCCCACTATCCCAGATTGCTCCAAGCCCTGTCCATCCTGGCCCTGGACACTTCCAGGGATGGGACAAATGCCCCGGTTTAAGGACATGAAAAACAAATACTCCAAAACAAGAGGCCACATCCAAATGTCAGTTTGGTACCTGGCATGTGCTGCCTCATTTCCCATCTGGGAAAGGTCCCGTTAATCTGGCCAGAACTGTGTCAGAGGCTTTACTAAAAACCCTAGGCCAACATCTGAGCCCATGTCCTGGCTGCATTTAGGTTCCTAATAGAGATGTATTTATTGGGCTCCAGTTGGAGCACATGAAAGTGGTGGGGGTTTGTGGGATCCAGCTCTGCTGGGCTTGGCTCACAACTGGGCTCAGCTCAGTGCAGCTGGAAGTCAGCAATCCTGAGTTTCAGCTCAGCTCCCGTGGGCTTTGTTTTTATCCAAAGGGCACTGCCAACGCCCACCGCATATGCTGAGCATAATTAAAGCATCTTTCTTCAATTAAACCTTTTGTCTTTGTCTAATAAGGCAGAATCCAGTCAAGTCTCTGCGTAACGCAGAGAGATGTGGAAACAAATGGCTCAGAGAATTCCTGGGCACATGTGGGTCTTGCAAATTTGATTTATTTCCTCTGGACCTTTCCACTGTGGTCAGGCCCAGCTGCCCAGGGCCGTGCTGGAGTCCCCATTCCTGAAGGGATTTAAAAGCTGTGTGGATGTGGCACTTGGCTCAGCGGTGGCCTTGGCACCTCGTCACAGGTTGGACTTGATGACCTTGGAGGTGTTTTCCAACCTGAATTCTATTCTATACAGAAAATAGCACTCAGTTGAAGGATGCTGGGCTCTCTCTGAGGCTTCTGTCCTCAGGCCCTTCTCCACTTTCATTTCAATTTTTTATTATGATTTTGCTTCCTTACAACCATTAATAGATACGGAATCAAAATGTCTTAATTACAAAATGTGCCCGGATTAAAATACCATGAACAAAACCAGTTTAGGAAAAGCCAGAGGGAACTGTGTCCTTTAATCAGCCACTTTATTAATAATGTAATAAGTTCTCTCCAAGTTCTCTCAGGGCTCATGACTTCCTGATGGAAGATTTTGCTGAAGGGATGTGAAAGGATCTTGTGCTCAGTGAGCCAAACCACGCTTGGGGCATGAGCTGGACTGCTAAAGAAAAACATTTAAAACTGGGCTTGTGTCACCTTCAGGGGGGAGATGTTTAAGCCAAATATAAATAAATAATTGCAGAGCCCATGGGAAATAAAACCATAAAATAAACACACAGCAGAGAGATTTGCCCACTTCCGGACCAGCAAACTCTCAGGGATGCTCAGGAAGTGCTTCTGAGTAGCCCTAATTAAAGGGAGATTTAGGACATGGCCATCTGTAAATCTATTTTGTCAAGATCAGGTGTTAATGTAAAGGAAAAATAATTTGGAGAAAGCTCTTGGCTAAAAGCTTCCTATATATACCCACCTGTTCTTCTAAAGGTTTTCTATAGCAACCATCAACAAAAGGCTTTTAGAGCAACAGCATCACTGAACAGAAATGTGGAAGCCATTAAATTTTCTTCTGAAAAAAGGAATTTTGCCTGGAAATGAAAACTTCAGTGGCAAAGCTGCATTTTTATGAAATATTCTCATTTTCCTAAGAAATCACCATTTTTGAACTCTGAATTGGGGTTCTTCTGGATCTTCACAGCGCATCACAATTATGTTCACCTTTGTCATGCTTTTTATCCCTGTCCTTTTCCCCTCCCTTACCATCAAAAATAATAACAAGGAAATAAAAGATGGGCATGAAATAATGAAAATATAGCATGAGAACTACATCTTTTATTGTATTACAGGTCAAAATGGGGATAACAACAAGGTAAAGACACAGCAACATATGATTTCCTCAAAAATGGCTTCACAATGGAAAGATCAGGAATTCCATTTCATTTCTGGAAAAGTGTAACTTCGAAATGCCAACATCTCAACCACTTCCCCTCTCCTTTCCACCTCCCTCCCCAGAAGAGCTCAACTAAGAACTCACAGACTGGAAGGTGCAGTATTAGAGAATACACTGGATACACACACACAAGCACTGAATATCTCTGACCAGCCCCAGGTTCCTGGCTGTGAATTTCCCTTTTCTCTTGCTAAATTGATGAGTTTATTTCACCTCAAGAATGTTATTGCCTCTAGGAAAGTGTGACAGGCAGCAGGTGTTGCAGTTTTTCAAGGAAAACCTGAAAACACCTCCAGGAAGAATGGCTCAACCGTTCTTTTCTGAACCACACCAAGGAACTGATTCAACTGAAAATAAAAATCAGCAAAAAAAACCAAGAAAAGCTTCTTTTTTCTTTTTTGTTTTTTTTTTTTTTTGTTTTTATACAGCATGAGAAGTCTTTTGATCTGGTTTCTTGCATGTCCCCATCAACAACTCTGTACTGTAAGATTCAGCTGTGGTGCACAACCTCTCTGGACACTCCATAGCACTGATGAATTATCACAGGAATTCGGGAATTCATCCAGACACAGGTTCTCAAGAAAGGTATCCGGTGTAATGGTAAAAAAGTCAAACAAATGCATCATTTTGTCTCTGCCTTGAATTTCACTGAGATTGTTGGGGGTTTGGGACGCATCAAACAAAGGAGGGGCTGAGAATTGGGCTCCTCCAACGAAGGGAATGCTGATGGAGATCCTACTGCTTTCCTAGACTGTGACAGAGGGGGTACAGAAGACAAACCCAGACTCCTTTAGAGGTGCAGGGTGGAGGGGTGAGAAGCACAAGGTGTAACAGGGAAAAGCATTTCACTCATTAAAAACTCACCTGGACACAGCCATGAGCAACCTGAGATATTTTGGACCTGCTTTAAGCACAGGCTTGGACCAGAGACCTCCAGAGGTTCTTCCAGTCTAAATTATCTGAGTTTCTACAATCCTACTATTCAAATATCTTCAATTTTGTTATCCCAGGTTGCTCCAAGCCCCATCCAACCTGGCCTTGGAGACTTCCAGGGATCCAGGGGCAGCCACAGCTTCTCTGGGCACCCTGTGCCAGGGCCTCCCCACCCTCACAGGGTACAATTCCTTCCTCAGAATTAATCTAAACTCACCCTCTAATTTTCTATTATATCTAATTTCCATGACTTTCATTTCCAGATGGATCCAGAACTGAACAAAGGGTATCAATGAGTGTCTCAAAATCACAAAAACTTCCAAGATCCTTTACCTGTTTCTCCTCAATACCCCCACTCATGCCATGTCTGGATCAGACACACGGCAGCAGCTCACTGACTAAATTATTTTTTATAGGATTCTGGTTATTTTTCCAGGATATTGACTCCACAACTTGTCTTCTCCATGACTGAACACCTGCACAGTCATTGTCTCAGCAAACTCCACGTGACATCAATGCTATTTTTGTGGGGAAGGTCAAGCCCTGTCAGGTACAAAGAGCACAGAACTTCTGAGGTGGAATTCAGTCCACAGCCCCCGTTCTCAGCACAGGAACTGAACATTTCCTGAATTCCACCCTCACACAGACAGCATCTTTTGCAGGATGAGTCTCTCAGAGGGAATCAAATGAATGGCTTTTCTCAGACTAAAAACATTCCTTTCTCCACACAGCAGAGATGCTGCCCTGGCTGAGAGAGGTTGCACTGAGGCATGAAAATGCACATGGGAAAAGCTCTCTCCAGCTTTTGTCCTTCAGTGATCCTCTCTCCACCATTTTTATGAACATTCCTACCAACTGCTTCTCAGTGACATCACTCCTGTGGCTATATCTGACCTCGGCAGCTTCCTTTGCCCAAGTTTTATCTATTTTGGTCTTATAAATGGCCTATATACAGACCTAGAATTATTTCTGACAGGCTTTTCTTTTATTTCTGTTTCACAAAATGGACGTGTCCATTTATATCAGGATGGAAATGAACTTCCTACCAATTACATCCTTTGCAGCACTTCCTTCCAAAATGACATAATTCAGATGACAACAGTCAGAGTCCTCCATGCATTAACTCAGGCACCACACCCAGCACAGGGCTGCTCATTGTACCTTTTTCTTTAAAAAAGTTTGTTTTTCAATCAATCCACTTACCATTCTTCTGCTTCATTGGTTTCTTATAAATAACAGCATAGGGGTTATGAACACTAATCTTTATATCTCCAATATTTCCATTGATACATTTCTTTGGGCTTTAAAAGCTTGAAGTTATTTACAGAACTGGAAGAAAAATATGATATTTGATCTTTTGTGGATAATTCCATGGCTGATAGCAACAATACTGTGAAAATACATTGATTTTCACATTTTTTTCCCTATAAAAAGTTCTTTAACAGAGAGACATCAAAGAGATTAGCAGTCAAAAACAGATTTATCTTCCAGAAACCTGAAGGATTCTCATGGCCTGAGCCCACCTAAAAAGTCCAGAACTTCTCCCAAAATAAGAACAACTTTTGCCAGGTGCTATTTCTTGTAGTTCTTTTTTCCTTTTCTCCCTGACAGCTGCTGAGCATTTTTGGTGGCTGACCTTCAGCTTAGGCACAAAGAAGAAACCACAAGAATTGCCCGTAAATGCATTTACTGATAAATGCAAATCACAGAACATGATCTAATCCTCCATCCTCGGGTTTTCTAAAAGGAGAACTGTTTTCAAGTGTTTCTGTGATGTTTAAGAGCATTGGATAGCTGGAATTCAATTCTGATGAAGCGTCTCTGAGACCTTGGACAAGGGGAAACAGATTTTTTGCTAATCCTCAAACACAGCTGGCAGGTGAAAGGATTAGCAGGGGCTGAGCTTCTCAGTATGAATGAGGAGAGACATGACACATCAGCAACCAGAAAACTCAGGGGTTGTGTTGATGGCTTTAAAACACCTACTTTGCCTGTGAGTAGGTTGAATGTGCCAGCCTGAAGCTCAACATGGGTAATTTTCCCAGTTCAGAACCATTTTGGGAGTAATTTGGGTATCAATATTCTCCACTAGTTTTTCTGGAGCTGCAGTAAAGTCACATCCTCCAGTTTGAGCCTCACCACACTCAAGCCCTTACTGAAGTTATTTTCTTGAGTTTTAGGGGTAGTTTTAGCCTAAACCACCTTTTGTGAGAGCTTTGGGAGAGCAGGCACTGGAGGAAATTCATTGAATACCTTCACTAATGGATCTCTTTGTTATCCTGCATTCCCACCATCTGTTCCTTGAAAATACTTCCTACCTCTCATCTTATACAGGAATCAGAAGTGGGTTTGGAGACAGGACAATCTTGTGCTGTGTGACAGCAAACACTTGGCATTAGTGGGTTTGGGGCTTGTAGTGGCTACTGAAATATGAGAATACAAAAACAAGGAAGTTCCAAAAGCAGAGTCTGGGTTCTTGCCCAGTTCTGAACAAACCAAGCAAACCTTTGGCTGCTCCAGGTCCCTGTTTAGATTTTATAACACCTAAAATGCAGGTGCCTAGAGTGAATTCAGAGCAGTTCAATTAAGCACAATTCAATCAAGAGACTCCAGCTACCACCTAGACTGGCAAAAAAATGGGCCAGTTCCCATCTGCTGCTCCTGAGGCTCAAAAAAACAAGGCACAGCTAAACTTTTCCCCTTCCCAAACCTACTCGTTGCATCCAAAGAGCCAACTGGGAACAGCTCCTTGTCCATCCAAGTTTTCTAACCATGCCTGATCACTGTCCAGGTCCAAATCTGTCTGACTGTACCAGGAATCCTGATATCATTTTAATATCAGCGCGGAGAATGATTTTCCAAGTGCCCAAAACTCTGCTTGGCTCTTCAACAGAACAATACTAACCTGCCCCTAGGCACTTCTGAAGAGTAATTCAGAGTTCTAGGCATGAAGATGGGTCAATCCACTTGATTTGAAGCTTAAACATCTAAATGAAGCATTGCCACCACAGACATCCAGCCCTGACTTGGAATATAAAGTGGCCTCCTGAGGCCAAACGTTCAAATGAAAGGGCTCAGCCTTTTGAAAATCAGTGGGAAAAAATAATTTCAAATGCATCTGCTGGATTCTGGCTGAAGGAAGGCCCAGTGTGTCGTTTCTGGAACAAAAAATGGGAGGTAGCATCTATTTCAGTAGGATTCATTTAAAATATAGTCATAGGATCATGGAATTCCAATATGGATTGGTTGGAAGGGGACATTAAGACTCATCTAGTTCCAACTCCTGTCACGGTCAAGGCCACTTTCCACTGCTTCAGGATGATCCAAGCCTTGTCCAGCCCGGCCTTGGACACTTCCAGGGACATGAGAATTGCTGGCAGTTCATTTCTTACATTCAGCAGAAAGGTGGGGGGAAATTGCCCTTGAGTTAGAATGACTCCAGGCAGATCCTGGGACATGCTGGATTGTCCCCAGGAGGAGCTGCTATCTTTCCATGGATAATGGAAGGTTTAGGTTAAGGCCATTACTGTTAAACAGCTAAAGGCAGGTCAGATCAGTCCCCCTCTGAGTGCTTAAGCAATGGAATTGATGTGCTCCTGTTCTTTGGCCCAAAACATAGGTTCCATCCAGGGCTACAGATCCCGGAGGAGATGCTGCTGGAAAGGAGTGTTCCTGCATGTTTAGCATGTATCAGGCACCACAGAAAAACCATCTGACTCTGGCTGGGTGCCCCAGGCCGAGATAGAGACATGTCAGCTCTGTGATGATTCCATTTGAAAGGATTAATTTGCTATTAACAAATGGATATTGCTCCAAATGCACCTTTCCCACAGTTCTGGGAGATGAGAAGAATGAGCCTGATATTATCCTGTGTGCTGGAATACGCACTTGTTTTCCCCTTTGCAAGAACTAAATAGATTGGGAATGCATCTTGTGGGCTGGCATCTCCACACATTCCTGTGTCTATGTTCCTGCACCTTCCATTACTGAAAGCAACGGATTTAATTGGACTTGTCACTATCCATGATTCCTTCGCCAACGAGGATATTTCCAGCACATTGCCTGAAGAAACCACCACATTAAAGCAATGTTTGAGGGCTCAAGAAATTTTAGAACCATGTAGAAGGTTTGGAAGAGGAGAGAGGGGCAAGTGAAAGACTGTTGGTGATATCTTAACCCTTTTTTCACTGCCTTTCTTAACAGGTCACAGATCGGATGTGCTGATAGACATTTCCAAGCAGAAATACTGGCTGAAATTACGCTTTAGATCCCAGAAACCATGACTGATCAGAGAAACCATGGTCAGTCATCAGATTACTCTTTTATTTTGGAAGTTTTACAAGCAAATATCACCTTTGGAAACCTTCACTGTAGGAACAGAGTGGTGGGTGCTGTTTGAGTTCAAAAGACTTCTCAGGACACTGTCACTAAGATAGAAAATGGTACCACTGTCTTGTAAGGATCACCTTAAATATCACCTGGTCCCAAATGGCCCCCTGTGGGCAGGGATATGTCCTAAAGCCTCATGATTTATTAAAAAACAGAACATGCTTCTCATTTTTAGTAAATTTCTTATTTTTCCTCATTATAACTGGGATTAAGGATTCAGGTAATTTAGGTCTCCACAAAGTTAATTGTCTGCTACAATGGCAGGCACTCATCAATTCTGTGACCAGGGACAGCACCCAGGGAACAGCTGGAACTGTGCCAAGGAGGTTTAGGTTGGATATCAGGGAAAGGTTCTTTGCCCAGAGGGTGTCAGGCACTGGAACAGCTCCCCAGGGAATGGTGACATTCCCAAGGCTGCCAGAGCTCCAGGAACATTTGGACAACGCTCTCAGGGATGCCCAGGGTGGGACTGTTGGGGTGCCCTGGGCAGAGCCAGGAGCTGGTCTCAATGATCCTTGTGGGTCCCTCCCCACTCAGGATATTCTGTGATTCCATGAACTGCCTCATTAATTCACAGCTACTTGTGTAGTCATGAAAACAGTACACACATTGCACGCTGAAGGCCAGGAACCTGTGGATACTTAATTTTAAGTATTTGAAGACAGAGAAACTGAGGCCCAAGGAGTGTTTGACTCAAAAAATGTCAGAGGGTACCAGGCTATGCACAGAAACCAGTCTTGGACCCTGCTGCACCAACCCATCAGCTCCTATGAAATTGCCTGTCTGAAAAAAGGAACAGGTTGCCCAGAGAAGCTGGGGCTGCCCCTGGATCCCTGGAAGTGTTCCAGACCAGGCTGGACAGGGCTTGGAGCAACCTGGGATAATGGAAGGTGTCCCTGCCCATGGCAGGTGGTGGCTCCCAAACCACTCCCAGATTACACGATTCTAAAGGAGTTTGCCTTTTCAAGGTTAAAATTCTCAGCCTTGTCATCTCACTCCCTATCAGGTAATCAGCAAATTCCAAACTTTACCTCTCCAACTTTCCCCCCTGACTCCCCTCCCCGCTTCTTTCCGAGGCACATTTGGTATTTGTTTTGAATCCTGGCCGATTTTCAGTGCGCAAAACCTGATGCCGAGAGTTACTTGATATTCCGAAGGCGTTATTTTAAGATGAAACAATGTAAATTCTGCCTCGGATGGCAGATGGCTGGCAGTTCACTGTTTGGCAAACCAACTGGTGGGGTATGTTGGAAAGTCGGAGCAGCAGGTAGTACAGCTCAATTTGAAACGACCACAGATGCTCGGAGAGGCGCGGGGGAAGGGCGCAAGCTGGTCAGGAAATTAAGAACAGTAGTCAGAGCTCACAGGGGAAAAAAAAAAATTAAAGAAAAAAAAAAAATGACAGTAATTAGCTGAAAGTTTTCTTCTCCCCATCAGCACTTTTTGGATGGGAGTTAGCAGAGATGAGAGCGAGCGTTGTCGCAATTCACGCAAACGCGGCGCTCCCTCGCTGAGGGCTCCTTTCTGTGCTGTGCCCTGATGGCTTTAAAGCTCTGCACCACTCACATCCCACATGAGGGCTGTGGGTTATACAAGCCTTGTACAAAGCTGCTCTTCCCAGAGGGATGAATGTCATCCCTGCTGTCCAAGCTGGCCAGGTTCCTGCCCCTCAGCGCAGGCCTCTGGTGCTTCCTTCTGGATGGGCCAAGCATGAGGTTGGACTCGATGATCCTGGAGGTCTTTTCCAACCTTAATCATTGAATCATACAATCACAGAGTGGTTTGGGCTGGAAGGGACCTTAAAGCTTGCCCAGTTCCATCCCTCCCACAGGCAGGGACACTTTTCACCATCCCAGAGTGCTCCAAGCCCCATCCAACCTCGCTTTGGACACTTCCAGGGATCCAGGAGCAGCCACAGCTTCTCTGGGAAACCTCTGCCAGGGCCTCTCCATCCTCACAGGGAACAATTCCCTCCTTATATATCCAGTCTAAACCTACTTTTAGTTTAAAACCATTACCCCTCATCCTGTCGTGCCAGACCCTTGTAAATAAATTTGCTCCATCTTTCTTGTGAGTTCCATTTAGGTATGGAGAGGTCACCCCAAAGCTTTCTCCTCTCCAGAAAAAAAAAGAACACTCCCAAATTCCCTCAGCCTTTCCTCACAGCAGAGCTGTTCCATCCCTCTGCTCACCCTGGTGCCTGCTCTGGACTCTCTTCAGCAGCTCCAGGTCGTTCCTGTGCTGGGCCCCCAGAGCTGGAGACAACTCTGCAGGTGGGGTTCACCTGAGTGAGGAAGAGGAGCAGAATCCCTTCCCTAGGATTCCGTGATCTCTGCTCCCATCGCTTCCCACAGAGGGAGTCTGCCCTCCCCTCAGCATCCGCAGCCGCTCTGCCACAAGACGGGAAGGTTCGGCACCCGCTGCCGGTCGTTCCCAAATTGGTAACTAAGTGGGAAGAGTCGCCCTTTGGAGGAGCCCAGCTTTCCTCACTCCCGCAGCTCTGGGAGCTCAGAGGAGCCATCTCACTTCGTGGCAGCTAAAAGTAGCTCTGCTGGATCCCGACGCAAAGGGTGGGAGCTCTAAACCAGAACTTTGCTCCAACTGTGAAATTTTACACCTCCACAGCTCAGCTGACCCAGTGCCAAGGGCCAGCTGGCAAGGGCTGGCCATGCCCATGATCTTCTGTGCTCCAGAACTGGCTAGCAGCATCCAAACTGCCTTTTGGGAATGGTCTCTGGCAGGTGCCATCTCCCAAAAAGTGCTTGGGAAGGGTCTGGAACGTTCACCAGGGCCAAAACTGTGCCAGGATTAGGGAGAAAAGAACATCCCTGGAAGTGTTTAAGGCCAGGTTAGCCAGGACTTGGAGCAATCTGGAAGAGTAGGAAGGTGTCCCTGGACACAGCAGGGGGTGGAAAGGGATGATCTTTAAGGTCCCTTCTAACCCAGGCTATTCTATGATTCAAAAATTAAGGTTGGAAAAGACCTCCAATATCACTGATTCCAACACTGCCTTGGGCAGCCTGTTGCAGTGCCTGACCACACTGTCAGTGAAGAAATTGTTCCAAATATGCAATTTAAGCCTCCCACAGTGCAGCTGGAGGCAGTTTCATCCCATTTCTTCCCAGAGGGCAGATAATCCAGCTGTAACACAGGCTGAAGCTCTCCCATGGAAACAACTGCAGGATCAGTCTGCTGTCAACCTTCAGTCTCGACCTCACCTCAACCTTCCCACAGCCCAGTAACACAAAGTGGTTTTGGACACACTCCTCAGCACCTTGCAGTAAAGAAGCAGCATTAGGGAAGAACAGCTCATTAAAAGGGAGCGCGTTAATTGACTGATCACGTGCTCCAAAACTCTGGATCCACATTCAAGCTTTCCTATGTGCTCATTTCCAGTCTGGATGCTTCCTCCAGGTATTTGTGAGCCATGCCCATGTTGCCTGCTGTGTATTGCTGGGTGCTAACAAGCTCTGAGTGGTGTTCAGTTCGAGAAATTCCACTCTGAGCCAAGTGTGTGAGGTTTTTTTTGCAACTAAGCATTCAACAAAATCAGGAAATGCCACCTGCACACTTCCCTCTGTCCCCCAGACAGCACACATGGTTCCTTTCATCTTGGAAAGGCCTTGGAGCAACCTGATCTAGTGGAAGGTGTCCCTGCCCAGGGCAAGGAACTGGAACTTGATGGTCCTTGAAACCCCTTCCAACCCAAACCATTCTGAATTCTACAATCTTGTCCAGATTTCTTCTGATCCAAGTGCCCTGAAATAAATGAAGTTATTTGTAGGACGAAGATTTGGTTTTTTTTAAGGTGATTCTGTTGTTTTCTGCTGTCTGTAATTTCACGGACCTCCCTCCAGTGCTGGTTTATTTATAAGGGTAGGCAGCATTCCTTCATGGATACTTGCTCTGTTTAACATCACCTTAATCAACTTTAAATGATCTTTCCTCCCTCTAAGGTGTGGATTTCAATATTTCAGCAAGCAGCAATCGTGCAACACAAAGCTCTACAACCCCTTTCTGCCAACAATTCATGGAAATTAAGCAGTTAAGCACAAAAGCAATATACCTGTGAACGCACACAAATTGCAGACTGGCAGATGAGGTAATTAGATACGGAGTTAATTTATACTAAAAAACTCAGCAGAGCTGGATATTTCCTCAGCTGTACATTGGTATTCTACAACATTCACATGTAGAAGATCGTACAGGAGTCTTGTATTAGTTTGGTCATATCAAGCTGGATTTTTTCTGAAAACTGTAGAAAATGTGTGTACAGAGCACTGGATTACTTGGAAAACCTGTCTGCAATCAGGAAATTAAAGATCCCCGTAAACCCAAAGTAGGCAGGGGAAGCTGCTTGGGAAATGTGAGACTGAAATGACTCCTGAATGTCGAGGGGTTGATGCGAGTTCTTGACGCTGTTTACTGAGGGAATTTCACAGGGGCTTGGCACCCCAAATTAGAGAGCCAGAAGAAGAGAGGCTCATTGTTTAAATGCTGGGGGGAAGGATATAATTCACAGGGCCCAGGTTCAGGAAGGAGAAAATGCTGACATCCTTCAACAGACTGCAGTGAGAGGAGGCAATTCCAGGTGTCCAAGTCCCAGATCTACTCTCTCCATACTCTCTCGGCTGGCTGAGTTACCTGCCCATGATTGCCTCATTTTTACCTTTTTTCTAAAGGGATTTATTGGACAATACTGACCAGTAATAAACATCACAAGCATCACTACTCCCCATTCATCTGCACCGCTGAGAACCTGTGAGTTATTCCAACACACTCCCTGCTTCCCCCTGGCTATAAAATAAACCACTCCAGCCATTTCCCAAGTGTTGCATCACCTTTTAAAGTCTTAGGTCTAAGGCCATTAAATTTTCTTTATGGGAGCTGGAAATAAACACAAAACCACTGCTGATAACATTTGTGAATGACACAAAGTTTGACATCATAGTTAGTATTAGGGAGTGTGAGGTGTCTGTAGAATCAGCTCAGATTCTTTACTATATTAGGCTCAATCAGAAAACCCGTATTTTAATATAAGAGTGTGTGTTCAGCTAGGAGAGCAGGGATGCAGGAATGGAGAGAACAAAGGATTACATAATGGAAAATAGCATCTGAAAGTAATTTAGGGGTCACAGTAGCCAAAAAGCTTAGCTCTAGGATGCCATTAGGATGCTGTGATGAAAAGCACTAATGCAATTCACGGACATGTGCGCAGCAGAGGAGGAGTGGGAGGAAAGAGTGACTTGATTTTCATTTACGGCAGCATCGAGACTAATGCTGGAATATTAAATCCACTCCTGCCAACCACATTTTTAAAGGATCTTCTAAAGCTGGGGATGCTGTGAGAAAGGCCTACAGTAGGAATGGCAGGACTGGAGAGCCTGTCTTTGGTTTCCAAGTGACTTCAAATTCTGTATGTCCAGAAATACAAATTATTATAGAATCACAGAATGGTTCAGGTTGGAAGGGACCTTAAAGTTCATCTCATTCCCTCTCTGCCATGGGCAGGGACACCTTCCACTGTCCCAGGTCACTTCAAGCCTCATCCAGTCTGGTCTTGGACACTTCAGCTGTGATGAATTTTCCTCTGGCAAAAGGAAAAGTGACTGAACTGTGTGCACAGGGGAATTGATGAAAATTTCTAAGATTAAAAAAATCACAAAGCCTGTTGGATTTGGTGAATGAAGAGATGATCAGTCCCAGAGCTCGGCACTTCATCAATATTTGACCATCAAAATTTGAGAGCAACAGTTAATGAGGCAAATGAAAAACTTAATGTTACGTGTACAAAGATGATTAGGATCCAATTACGGCCATCAAAAGAAACTGCCTCGGAAATGAACTCCTTAAATGTCCCGAGGAAACCAGGGAATGCTGCCATGCACTACACTGACATATGCTTGGGACTCACAGACTGAATTCCCTGATGCCCTTGAATGACAGCTCACAGAATGCATTCCTAAATAACTTGAGTGACACCCAGGATCAGGCTCAGCATCCACAGGGGCTGGGATCGCTTACCACGCATCGACATCCAGTGTCAGCCAGATGCCATCCAGAGGAACCTGGAAAAGCTGGAGCAGTGGCTCACAGGAATCTCATGGATTTCACAAGACCAAGTGCTGGTGCTGCACCTGAGTCAGGGTAACCCCCAGGGTCAATCCAGGCTGGGCACGAGCAGATGGAGCAGCCCTGGAGAGGGACTTGAGGATGCTGGTGGGTGAGAGCTGGACATGACCCAGCCCAGAAACCCCTGTGAGCATCAGGGGAGCAGGGGGGATTCTGGATAGCTTCCCACTGCCAGAGAACAGGGATGGATGGGATATTGGCAAGGAATTCTTCCCTGTGAGGGTGGGGAGGCCCTGGCACTGGTTGCCCGGAGAAGCCGTGGCTTCCCCACCTCTGGAAGTGAATTTGCAGGCATGAGATATCCCTTGCAATTTTATAGTAACTGCATTTTTAATTATCCCATTGCTACACTAATTCATAATAAACTCAGAAATATGGAGGACCTAAATATTATGCTAAGAAAATACTGGGGTTTGTCATGAGCATCTGCCTGGTTTGGGTTGCATTAGGTGAGAAAGAAAATGATTTACAAGAACAAGAGCATTTGCTTATCTTTCTGGAACTTGCACAAATCTTAAAAAATCTAAATTAAAATGGTTTGTCAAAAATCAGGTGCCCCATTCTCATGCTGTCACCTTTAGCATAGAAAACACACCCATTAGATTCCACTACTTTTTTTTTTTAAGATGCTTGCGTTTAAAAGTGAAGAGAAGAAAACACAGAGGATTGGATTTCCCCACTCAATTATGAAAACCAACAAAGCACAGGCTTTGAAGAGTGCAACTGCAATGACAGGATGACACCCTGTGACACTGGGACTTGGCAAAGTTGTTTCCCAAGGAGCAAAGAAGTGAGGCAGAGGATGAAAAAATAAGGCTAGAATGGGAATTACCCAAACAGGATTAAGAGAATTTTTTTATTTTATTAAATTATTTTTTATTGGGGAAAGAATAATAAAATCTCAGAATGGTCTGAGTTAGAAGGGACCTTAAAGCTCATCCCCCTTGGGCAGGGACACCTTCCACTGTGTGGAAATCCAAATCCCACAAATTTTCTGTTGGGAGAGGATGAACACCTTGTTTTCCTATAACATTTCTTTTTCCTATTTCTTTGAGATATACACAAAAGGAAGGGATGATCACCACCAAAATCTCATTATTTCTGTTGTCATTACTCAGGGTTCAGGGGTCTGTCCAGCTTCACTTCTGTTTTAGGATCAGGCTTCACTCCTATTTTATCGCAATCTCGAGGCTCAGCCTCTGCCTTTAGCACCTTCCCCTAAAAAACATAACCCTCAAACTCATTATCCTTTTGCACTGACATCTAAACCAGCACTAAGTAAAAAGAAATTGCACTTCAGAAGGTTTTGAGAACATAAAGGTATTTTTCTCCTGAGTCAAGGACAACACAAAGCTCTCCTTTGGATGGACCCAACACAAACCCCTGTGTGTCCAAAGTCCTGTGAGTGCCCAAAATGCAGAATTCTCTGTTTCCCCTCCCAGTAAAGGCTCAAACCCCAGAGGTGAGGACTGCTTCAGTACCACATGGGCAAGTGACACAGATGTGATGTCCCCAGGACACAGGGCAAAGCTTCAATTTCAATTTCCAGACTCCCTGCAAACCCCAGGGAATGGATAAATTGCCTCTCCTGCTGCTACCCATGCCATGCACTTGCAAGAGATTTTTTTCCTTGATTTAGTTTATTAGGGATATACAGAGTTTAAAAGTCCAGAGTCAGCACCTGGCTCTTGCAATTGGGCATTTATAACACACAGGCAATGGCCAGAAGCTACGAATTACCACTAAAAGTAGAGCTGGTAGGAACATTCTTTCCTTTCCCCTGAAGAACTCAAATAAAATAAAATAGAAAAATCATGTTTTAATCTAGTCTTACCCCACTGGTTTTTCTAAATGTCATGGAAAAACCCAAAAATTCAGATAATGGCTGTTTATACAGCAAATACACACATCCATATGTCAACACACATATATACAATCAACAGTCTAAAATGGATTTTTGAGAGGCTTCAGTATCCAAAGATTAAAAAAGCATCCTAATGAGACAATTTCCCTTAGTTAAAAACCCACATTTTTGGTCAAAAAATATTTATGTGCAAAATTTTCAGGGAAGTCTAATTTAGGGCTCTAATTTGCTAATGGTTGAAATCCCTTCTAGTCTCCTTTTTTCCTTGAAATCCAAGCTTCAGATGTAAAACAGATAATAAGGGTTTTCTTTTAAGGAGTATGCCTGGAGCTGAAAGCTTTAAATTTAAATCTTAGGGAGCTGTATCCATCCAAGAGTGGCTCATGGTGAATGTAGCAACACTCACTTTTCATTTATCCGGGCAGGATTCAGCACAGACACCAACCCAGCATTTTTGCTGTGGCAGAGGTAGGGAAAGCATGGGATGCAGGGAGGAAACTCTCCAATTCCTGCATGAATCCACCCCAGCACTCTCTGACTGAGAGGAAGGGAGAAGAGAAGGATCCAGAGAGAGCTCAGAGCCCCTTCCAGGGCCTAAAGGGGCTCCAGGAGAGCTGGAGAGGGACTGGGGACAAGGGATGGAGGGACAGGACACAGGGAATGGCTCCCCACTGCCAGAGGGCAGGGATGGATGGGATATTGGGCAGGAATTGTTCAGAAGGCCCTGGCACAGGTTCCCAGAGAAGCTGTGGCTGTCCCTGGATCCCTGGAAGTGTCCAAGGCCAGGTTGGACAGGGCTTGGATCAACCTGGGAGGGTGGAATGTGTCCCTGCCCATGGCAGAGGCTGAAATGGGATCATTTTAAGGTCCTTTCCCGGCCAAACCATTCCATGATTCTCTTATTGTGCCTCATGATCCCAACACAAGAAAAGAGCTGGAAAGAGCTGCCCAGATGTGAAGCCCAACCCCTCCAAGAGCTGTGGGGTGCAGCATAAATGGAAAAGAATCTCTGTCTGTGTTCTAGAAAATGCCTGAATTATGTTTGCATATGACTCTGACGAACAGAATTAATATACAAAAGTTGAATGAAGTCACATGTCTGTCAATGAGTTGCAAAAGAAATCTGTTAAGAACACAAAAGGAGAGGCTTTTTCTTTTGCTTTTTTTTTTTTTTTTGTGATTTTTCTTTTCTTTTTTTTCTTTTTCATTCATTTGCGGCTTTTATTTTTAACCCTAGGAAAGACGTTTACATCTACTCCTGTAAGGACTGCCCAAGCACAGGAGTACTCACTCCTCCTCAGACAAGAAGTCAGTCTGCATTCTTTTTGTTCTTTGTCTGTAGAAACTTCTGGGTTATTGATAATGTGAGGACAGTGTAGGCAAATAAAAGATATTAATGCATCTCTTTTTATCTGGAAAGACATAAAGCCAACCATGTTCCCTCTCTCCACAAAGAACCCCCCTGGAAAGTTCTGGTTTTTATATTTCTATGTACATACTCTTGAGAAATGAAGTAGACACAAATGCGTTTTCAGAGACTTTTGGACTCGGTGTCATGAAATCAAAGTGAAAATTATTTCAATAACATCACCCAAAGCCTCCTCATTGTGGTGGCAGGGAACCATCCCTTGTTAAAGGACTTACAGGGAGCTGAGCACCTATTTAGACACCATTGTAAATGAAGACAATGCATTTATTTCATTGCTATGGTTACTGAATCAAGTCTGAAGTATAGAAATATGGTGCACGAGGAAAAAAAAAAAAGAGATGAAGGAAAATAAATGATACACTGCTTTAGAAATGCAGAGGGAAGATCAAACAAACAGGCTGCACAGTTTAAGAAACAATTAATTATTAGAACTTTCACAACACATTTGATATGATCTCATTGTAAGCTGATTGTAGCCATTCTTACCCCAGTGTTATCTCCTCACTTGTACCCATCTCATCTTTTGTACTACTGCTGGTGTGGGAAAAGCTGCTGGTCTTTATCTGTGAGATGGAGACAATGAGGAATCACTGCAGACCTCAAGCTCTGTGGCGAGGTTTCTCCTGGGATGGGCTGGGACAGGAAAGCTCCCCCTCTCTGGCATCTCCACGGGACCAGTTTGGCACAAAGGGGCTCCTGGTGGGGCTGAAGGGCAGCACAGGCTCCTTGCAAATGTCTGGGCTTAACTCCAAGTGTTTCCTGGGGGATTGCTCAAATCACAGACTCATGGAATGGTCTGGGTGGGAAGGGACATTAAAGCTCATCCAGTTCCCATCCCCTGCCATGGGCAGGGACACCTTCCACTATCCCAGATTGATCCAAGCCCCATCCAACCTGGCCTTGGACACTTCCAGGGGTGGAGCAGCCACAGCTTCTCTGGACAAACAGGGCCTGCCCACCCTCCCAGGGAACAATTCCTTCCCAATATCCCATCCATCCCTGCCCTCTGGCAGTGGGAAGCCATTCCCTGTGTCCTGTCCCTCCATCCCTTGTCCCCAGTCCATCTCCAGCTCTCCTGGAGCCCCTTTAGGCACTGGAAATGCAGAAGCTCTGAGGGCCAGCAGGTCAGAGCTTTCTCTCAGTGACACATTCACAGCATCCCAAGTTCTCCATGGAGAACAAGTGTCCAGTTCTCTGGACACAGCTGACAAGGGATTCCTGCCCAGCAGGTCTGGTTTGGACCTTTCCCCACCAAGGGAGCAGATCCAGGCCAGAGAGGTGATCCAAAATTACCAAGATCAGAGGAGTAACCAACAGAAAGGGTCAACATCAGGTTTTAATGCTTGGAAATGCCGCAAAGCTGCATTTTTGTATTGTTCAATCAAGGTGTTTAAAAGGTTTTCTGAACAAAAACTTTAAAAACTACTGGCCAAGACTATAAATCCCTCTCTCCTTTCTTTAATGACACACAGTCAACAATTTAATTCCCTTCACCCACTGGAACATCGCTGGCTCCAGAGCTGCCAGTCAAATTCTATTTATTTCACAGGACCCTCATCAGAGCAATCCCAAATTCAAGGCTAAAAACGCTGCAGTCGAACTTCTGGGCAAAGTGGGTGGGAGGCACAGGGATGACACTCTGAGACAGGATGTTCAGCAGCCAGGATAAATCCACCTGACACTCTGCTGCCGACTCCTCAAAGCAAATCCAAACAAATTCAGGACAGCAGTTGCAGGAGCAGCCTCTCTCTTATTTAGGCAAAGCCAACTGCTCAGGCCACTGTGTGCACTTGGCACGCTGAGAAATCTCTTTGCCACAGCCAATTAGGAAGAGATCTGATTAATTAGGACTTCTTCATCCTTCTTTTCTGACCAACACATAGCAATGGATTATTTAGTGCATTAAATGGGGTTGTTCAGCTACGCTGCCTCAAACAAGAGCTCTTGTGGGGCCACTGAATAGAGCCAAGAAGATCCAGATGGAATTAAAGCATTCAAACGAATGCTGTTCCCACACAGCCCCGTGCAGGAGCACAGCTGTACCCGAGCCATGGCCATAAAGGAGGACAGGCTGGCTCTACCCTGTCACTTAATATCCTGCCACAGCTCCATGACATGGCACTGGCACCGCTCCACGGTGCTGGCACGGCATGTGACAGTCATTGTCCCTGTTAGATTCCAGAGGAACTCGTCTGAAATTCCCCCAAGTGACTGAGGAGCTTGAACTTTGCTGAGCTTGTTGGGGCTGAGCCTACTCGGTCTCTGAGGGTCTGTAGGAAAGGCCACTTCCTACTCCAAGAGGTGAGAAAAGAGGAAAGGATGGAGTCAGGCTAATAATAAGGACAAGAGACTGAATAAAATTCCTTCCCTTTAATCTCTGGCACAAGATGCAGTTACCAAAAAGAGACCAGAAGCAGGGTAAGTGCAGATCTATGAAAAATAACTTTGTTGTATTCCCTACAGCCCCTGGGACCTCTGCTCCCAGAGACCAGCAGTTCCAAAGTCTCCCCAGGAAAGCACGAGTGAGCAACTCAGTGAAAAACAAATTGAAAAGCACTTTGCTGAGGTATTTCTGTCTGACTGGGAGTTGCACCAAACCATGTAATTTCCATGAAATGGAAAATAACTGCCTGGTGACTCGCAGTGAGGAAAAGTGTGGAGAGCAAATTGCAGGAACCAGCGGTCCCGGTGGATGAGGCCAATGTGCTCAGGAGCTGGGAATTCTGCTGGGTCAGGTTATGGTGGTCTTGGGAAGTTTTGTATGTCTTTGTGACACCTGGGGGCACGGTTTAGTGGTGAACACAGTGGTGCTGGGTTAATGCTTGGACTCAGTGATCCTGGAGGTCTTTCCCAGCTTCAAAGACTCTGGTTATATCTGCTCAAGGAAAGGCAGGATCAAGAGCTGTGGTGAACACTCAATTCTCTTTTGATAAAATCTGTGAACCTCATCTTCATCTTTGCTGAGCCTTGCTGTGAACCTGCTGCAGCTGCTCTGAAAAGAAGCCATAAAGCGAGGATAAAAACCTCATGGAATCACAAAATCACAGAATATCCTGAAGGGACCCACAAGGATCATCGAGTCCAGCTCCTGGCCCTGCACAGACACCCCAACAATGCCACCCTGTCCCTGAGAGTGTTGTCCAAACACTCCTGGAGCTCTGGCAGCCTCGGGGCCGTGCCCATTCCCTGGGGAGCCTGGACAGTGCCCGACCACCCCTGGGGGAAGAACCTTTCCCTAAAATCCAGCCTAACCCTTCCCTGCCTCAGCTTCATGCTCTGGGTCCCAAAGAGCTTAAGGAAATACGAAAATGACCAGAATCCAGAATTTTATTAGCATCCAAAATCCAAAGAGTCAAACTGAAACATCACAAGACTGAACGGGGACAAGCAACCCTACAGAGAAAGAAATTGGTGCAACTTTGAAACAACTTTCAGTAGAAGCTGACAGAGAATCACCTTGTCCTACAGAAAAAGTTACGTGAAAAATGAGCCATTAGAGCCTGAAAGTCACCCATTATTTTGCTTAAATGAGCATGAACGTGTGTTTCTCTTCCTGGAGGTGGCCCAAAGGAGCAGCAAACAAGTGCATGGAGAAAATTCCAAAGATTCTGGCTCAAAGTAGTGAAAAAAAGAGGTTTCTTTGGAAGGTAAACTCGCTCTCCCAAAGGGGATGAGTAAGCAGTCATTTTCTCTCGCAGGCAAATGAAAGCTTTCAAAGATGTCATTCACAAAACTGCTCTTAATGGGACAGCAGAGTGACTGAATCCAGGCAGGAAATTAAGAAATGGAGCAGGGACGGTCATTTTGATGAGGAGACTCAAAGGGAACAGAAAAACGAAACAAGGGGCTGTGCAGTGCTGTTATCTCCTTTGACTGGGTCCCATTAACACCAGTCATTTAAGAGAGTGATGAAAAGAATGGGAATCTTTAAATAAAACACAACTCTTTCAAAGGCATAACTCTGACTTTCCGAATTTCTCTTTCCAAATACACTCAAATACATCCCAGCAGGACAGACAAGCTTATGCTGTATGGATTATCCAGTGGCAGGGGTATTGTCATGGAAACATGAGCTTTGTTCAGAAGTGATCACTAACTCCTGCTCGCCCTTCATATCTTAATAAGAGATTTTTTTAAAAACTTTTTTTTTTATTATTATTATTAAATCAGTGACAGACTATGGGCCCAAATCTTCTCCTATCTCCTGTGTGAATTTCATCCTGGATTTCAGCTGGTTTGTTCCTCATTTACAGCCTGTCTGCAGCAGTGGCCCATGGGCACAGCCACGATCCACAGGAAAAGCTGGTCTGGCTCAGGAAGGAAACACAGCATCCCATCCTCTTCATGGATGGGAACAACTTTTTGACTCTAAGAGCCAGTGAAACACATGACAGATGTGAGAAATACCACTTTCACCACAGGACATCTAATAAAATAAATGAAATGGAATTCTCCTCCAGAAACTTTGCACTTGGGCATTTACAGGAAGACAGGCAGCTGTGGCCCTTGGGGACATGGCTCAGTGGTGGCCTTGGAGGTGCTGGGAGAATGATTGGTCTTGATGATCCTGGAGGGCTTTTTTTGAGTTATTTTGCTGAGTTATTCTGTGGTGAACTCACAGAGTTATACAGGTTTGTGAGTGAAGTCTGGTGACTTTGGATCATCTCTTAATATCTGTAGATTTAGCACAGGCTCTTCCCCCATCTTGGGCCCAAAACTGTAACCCCTGACAGGCATGAGACTGGGAGAGGTGAAGGAAGAGCCCACAAAAAAAAAAAATAAAATAAACAAGAAAGGCAGAAAGAGGAAATTCTGGAGACATTTGGGTGAGAAATGTATCATGTCTGCCAGGCTGGTAACTGCAGCAGATTTCACAGAGTTGTGGAATGGTTTGGGTTGGAAATGATCTTGTTCAAATGATCCTGTTCCACCCCTGCCATGGGCAGGGACACCTCCCACTATCCCAGGTTGTTCCAAGCCCTGTCCAACCTGGCCTTGGACATTTCCAGGGATCCAGGGGCAGCCACAGCTTCTCTGGGCACCCTGTGCCAGGGCCTCCCCACCCTCCCAGGGAAGAGGAATCATTCAGGCTGGAACACATCTTTAGAATGGAATCAGAGCCTTTAACTACAGCTTACTTCTCCAGAGTTTTCTGTGAAACTCTCCAAAATCTGATCCTGTTAGTGAGTGAAAACATCACTGACTTCCACCAGTACCGGCCCAGAAAAACAGAGATCAGATTTATTTCTCAGTTGCATCTGTGTAGCTGCACCCACCAGATGCATTATTTAAAAATGCAGGGAAACGGTTCTGTTTAATCATTTTGCACACAAAATAGTTGGGATGATGGGTATTGTTACTTTAATGGCACACAAACACCCTGAAGGCTGCTGGAATGGTCACTGATGAGCTGGGAACAGAGTTTTACAACATTAGGAGCAGAGTTAATGTTTAAAAAAGAGTGAAATCTATGTCCACCACCCTCTTCCTCCTCCCTCCACCCCAAGCCCCCCAAACCCCGGGTCTGGCGGTTGTTCTGATCCCTGGAGTTTGATGCATGTTTGATTCACAGACTGCAGCATGTCTGCACCAGATGGCCCTGAGTTAATGAACACAAACTCATCACTTTTACTCACGAGGGAAATGTGCAGCTCAATCTGACTTGTACTCGACAACTAAAAATATTTGAGTATTTTTAGTGAGCATTTTACTGTTACAAAATGGCATTTGAGGAAAGCAGTAAAAGAACACAGCCTACCCAACAAATGGACTTGCACAGATGAAGAGCAGCACTGCTGCCTTTCGCCCTTTTCATCCCAGCAAACATATTCCCAAACCTTCAAACTGGGAGCAGCACAGAAGGAAAGCTGTAAGACCCAGGCCTCCTCTGGCACCACTTGCAGAAAGTCTCCCGAGTTTGCTGAAAACAGGATTGGGATCTGAGTTTGTTACCACAGCATGTTGGAAAGGGTATCAATCATAATCTCAGCATAAAAGAAAGGGAATGCCTGGAAAATCCCAGAGTTGTGATTATTTATGGTGGTTAATGATCTGTCTGCTCGGGGTCACTGTGATCATGGAATTCCAGAATGGTTTGGGTTGGAAAGGACCTTAAAGCTCATCCCATTCCAGGCCCCTGCCATGGGCAGGGCACCTCCCACTATCCCAGATTCCCACAGAAGTGCACAAGATGCAGCTCCAGGAGAACATGAAACATGTAAACCCCAGCACTGCACTGCCATGATATCCAAAAGACTTTTCTCTGAGGAACCAAGAGATGTTCATTACAGGATGGAACCCAGATTCCTCAGTCTACCATCCAAAAATGGATTAATTGCTTCCCTGGGAGTCAGCGGGCACAAAGTCAGGATGGCAAACACATGGCAGGGGTGACATTCCCAGAATTTAAAGGAATGTTGGTTTCACTTTTATTCAAAAAGCTGCTGGGTATGCCAACAATTTAATGCAATTGTAGATGGAATGTGACTTCCTGACTACTGTCAAGCATTTGATTTTATATAGAATTGTTTTGGTTTGGAAAAGCCCTCAGAGATCACCAAGTTCAACCATTCCCCAGCACTGCCAAGGCCACCACTGCCCCATGTCCCCAAGTGCCACATCCACATGGCTTTTAAATCCCCCCAGGGACTCCAGCACTGCCCTGGGCAGCTGTGCCAGGGCTGGACAACTTTTGGTGCATAAATTATTCCCAATATTCAACCTAAACCTCCCCCAGTACAACCTGAGGCTGTTTCCCCTTGTCGTGTCCTTTGTTCCCTGGGAGAAGAGAGTGAGGAACTCCCCCTGAGGCTCCTTTTCTCCAGGCTGAGCCCCCCCCAGCTCCCTCAGCTGCTCCTCACCAGAATTTTGTTCCCACACCATCATAAGATGCAATTCCTAAAAAAAAAAAAGCATATGGAAAACCCTGGAAACATGTCAGAGGCACTGTATGTTGATGTAAATGTTTCAGAAGCAGTACACAAACCCTTCAGGTGCACAATTCCAGCCCCACAGCAGTATTCCCACAGAGAATGTGGATTGTATTTATGGCCTTCTTACCTCCCTAACTACAGATTTTCACAGCTCACCCCTAAAATGATATTTTAGCCTATGCCCATGCACCATGCATTGTACACCAGTGATAAATTATGAGTTATTAAAGAGCAAAGTACCAATTTAACACCAGTGTCAAGCAGGATATTCCCAATGGCTGAGATGATAAAAAAGAGGAAAACCAGAGGATGCTGAGAGGAAGAATTATCCAAGGGAAACACCCATCAGGGTCCCATTCATCACCAGGTGATGGAGGAAATCCCAAACTAAGCTTTGCTTTCTGCTCTTTGTGCTGCCTTGGTCAACTTTCTTCTCTTCTACAGCTCTCCACTAGAATCCAAGGAATGTTTGCTGCCTGCCATGAAGGGATCACCTCCCACCAGGGGATTGCACCATGCCATCTCACCAGGATCATCCAGGAATCAGTGCTAGGGAGACATCACACAGCCATCACAAACCCTCCTTCTCTCAGCATCTCTCTTCTCTCTCACACACACATAAATCAAGTCATTCTAAAGCCTGCTTTAATGTGGAGCAAAAGCAAGCACAGAAATACGATAACCTTGATATTTTCTAAGAAACAGAATTTGTGTTCTGACTTGCCCCACACAAAGTCTACAAAATGTAATAGAAATATTGGAAATCAATCTGCTTTAATCAATCAAGGGAGTCAAAATTCTATTTAGAATGGAATATTGTGACTTCAGCACTCAAATCATTCCTGTTGATATGCACTGTGATGCAATGAAGCTGCAACCTGGACACGTGCTCTGTTTGGAATTCTTCACTCAGACACCTCTAAACACTCAAATCAAACGGTTCTAGGAAGCACTTCTTTATCTCGTTTATCTCTCCTCCAATACAAATTTTCTGATGTACAAGTTGTTCACTCTCCCCATCCTTTACAACTGGATATAAATATGGATTCTAAATATGGATATAAATATGGAATATAAGGGACCAGGGGCCATCTATCACCTGGGACAGCACAGAGGAATAGGACAAGGGGGAATGGTTTTAAACTAAAAGAGGAGAGATTTAGATGGGATATTGGGAAGGAATCTTGAGGGTGGGGAGGCCCTGGCACAGGGTGCCCAGAGAAGCTGTGGCTGCCCCTGGATCCCTGGAAGTGTCCAAGGCCAGGCTGGACAGGGCTTGGAGCAGCCTGGGATAGTGGAAGGTGTCCCTGTCCATGGCTGGAGGTGGAATGAAATGGATTTTAAGGTCTTTTTCAACCCAAATCATTCCATGATTGTATAAAGTTACCTACACACTAATTTCAGCTCTTTGCGGATCAGGATTGATCTGCAGTGCTGGGCTGGGGAAACTCAGCACATGTTTCTAAGGCAGATTTCCCCCTTCAACTTCTCATTCTTTCCTTACTCACCCCAATTTTAAACACAAGCTGAGGCAAAAAATGATATTTTAGCCTATGCCCATGCACCATTAAAAATAGGCATGCAGCACTTCCCATGCATAATTCATTCTTCCTGTATTTCCAGTCAAGATGTCTTCACTTTGCAAGTGCAAAGTGACAATTCTTGCAGATTTGGGAAATAATCCTTTACATCTGTTACAAGCTAGCAGACACCATTTGGCAAGTGTTAAAAAATACCATATAGGACCAGGACTGCGGTGTCTGTTTGGTTATGAGCACTCATGGTCTAAAGTCTGTAGGGGAAAAAAAGAGATGGCTTGAATGTTCTTTCCTTCCAGCAGATATGTTCCAGTTTTCCAGCCATTTATCTCTCTTTTTGTGTTATATCCCCCTTATTCCTCACTCTTTCTGTATGTGCCAGAGAATCTCCTGAGTTGGAAGGGACCCACAAGGATCATCAAGTCGAAACCCTGTCTCTGCACAGAACACCCCCAAGGATCCCACCATGTGCCTGGCAGCATCATTTCACTGGGTTTTCTTGCTTTGCAGATTTGGGGGTGGATTTTTATTTCATTTTTTAGTCTTTAATGCCGGCCCTTCAGCCACCTTTATCATGCCAGACCCAGAAGAAGCTTCACCTCCGACTCCCGTGGGCCTCTCCCCGTCTCCATTCCCCCTCTCTCTCGCCTTTCCCACCAGCCCACGCTTTTCCATCAGCCCAGCCAGTCTCTACCCCTGCCTTCACTTCCCCATCTCCCTAATTTAGCTCTGCTTTTAAGTCTCATTAGCCCTGCCTCAAAGCGTGAGGAGCAGCGCTGTCACAACAAAAGGAGGGAGCGCTCGCAGCCCCGCTCCGGCAGGGCGAGGAGCATCTCCCTGCATACTAATTCTGCTTTAATATCGCTGCCCAAGCACCCCGAGCCTGTGCTCACAGTCTGCGGGCTCGGGAGGAGCTGGCAGTGGGATCTGCTGAGATGATGGCTGAATTCACATTTCAGCCAAGTTTGCCATCACAGTAACATCGCCCGGCCCCGACTCTTCTCCCCGCGTCTCATTAGGATGTTTTCTCCTACTCTAAATCTTTGCTCCCTGCGCTTAAATTGTCTCCATTTGCATCCCAGGCCTCTGTTGGGAGCGGTAATAGGAGCGGTGCCATCCGCGCGGCTAAATAAAGCAATATCTATTTAATTAAAATGATGCTGAGGCGGCAGCCGGGCTCACGCTCCGCCTCTGCTGCCGGCAAAGACGGGTCAGCAAAAATGTCCCCGATGCTCCGGGGAGCCGATCCCGACATCTCATCTGAAACTGCGAACATCCTTGAGCATCCTCGGAGGTTCCCCCTCGGAAAGAGCTCGGGACTTGCGAGCGCTGCCTCGGGCAGGGCTGGAGGGGGCCCGGAGCTCGCAGGGACCGACAGAGCCTGCCCGAGGAGAAATTCGCTTTATTGGTGCCGTGCTGGGGAAAACACACACCCAGAGACACAACCAGGCACGTTCTAAGAAGTCGCATTTAATCACGGAATCGCGGGACGGGTTTGGGTTGAAAGGGATGGTAAAGATCATCTGGTTGTGTCCCTCTGCCATGGGCAGGGACACCTCCCACTAGAGAAAGTGTGAAGGGGAGGACAAAAGTTCCAAGTTTATTTCAAGTTTCAGAGGTGAGACTCTAAAATATCTGGGTTTTTTCTGAACAAGAGAAAGAGCCACTCTCAACCTGTCCTTTTTCAGGTTGAATTTAAAGAACTTTAGACCCGCTGGATGAAGCATATCGATTTTTCCATTTGTGGTTTTTTGGGAATTTAATTGCAAAGCACTGTAAACAGGGGTCTGAAATTTGTCTGCAGTGTGTTCCACAGGAAAACTGTGAAAAAAGGGGTTAAAAAAACCCCAAGCACCCAAGGATTTTTTTTTTTTCTTATCTCCCATCTCCTGGAGTTTGAAATCCCAAGCACTTTATTCACTGCCTATAGACAGATACCACATTTTGTCAGTTCAACTCATCATGAAAGCTGCTGACAATTAATTTTTAATCTTTTATTTTCCTCCTTTTTATATAATTGGAAATGGTCAGAAGGATTTACATCAGCAACACTTCAACAAACTGAAAAAGGAGGTGACACCCCAGCCCTCTCCTTTAGGCTTGATTTGCTTAATGTGAAACATCAGGGGGAAAAAAAAAATTGGACATTTCTGAAGTTCTTCCACAAACTCTTCTTGGGTTCAAATATCCTTTATTGTTTCTAGATCAAAAAATGCCAAGGAAAAGGCTGGAGAAGGAAGGAGTGACAGGGTAAGATGCCACATGGAGGGATCTTTTTAACAGCAAACAGGAAAGAGTGACACATCCCACAGATTTCCTCTACTTGTTTTTAAGGGAAAAATACCTGCACAAGGCTTTGGTGGTGTCACTGCATGAGCTTGCCAGTTTGTGAAATGAGCTTTTAATTTAGTTCTGGTCTGGAATGTGAGTTTTTCCCCAAACTTCTCCCACTGGTTGCAGTCCTTGTCACAGCAAGGCCCACAAAGGGAATGTCTTCTCCCAGAACTGGAGCCCCAGCTGAATTCAGACCTGAGCTAAGGGATAACACAGCTGCCTGCTCATTTAGTGACAATTCCACGTGTTTTGTTTTCTCACCTGGATGTGCTTCCAGTTTGGGATGGTTGTTAAATGTTCCCTTTATCTGCAAAGCCTCAGGCAGAAGTGGTTGTGTTTCTGCATTTCCCTTGTAATACAGCAATGGAATCAGGGAATCATGGAATGGTTTGGGATGGAAAACACCTGACCATCATCCCATCCCACCCCAGCCATGGGCAGGGACAACTTCCACTATCCCAGGTGGATCCAAGCCTTGTCCAACCCGGCCTTGGACACTTCCAGGGATCCAGGGACAGCCACAGCTTCTCTGGGAAAACATTCCAGTGCTTCCCCACCTTTGGCAGCGCCAGGAGATTTATCTTTCAGCTTCTCAGTGCCCAGGAGGAATGGGTTATCTTGAGGAGGGTAGATTTGAGGAGGATCTCAAGAAAATGAGGACATTTTCATCTGACAGTGACACTCTCTTTTCTCAACTTTCCAGAGAGCTCCTGGCAAATTTCTCCACAGAAATAATATTAATTAAACTGATCTATCAGTGGGATGCAGAACTTTTTCCTCTCTCTAAGCTGTGCATAAAATATCATGTTCCTCACAGCCTAATGGTGGCACATGGAAATGGAGCTGCAATCAGTGCAGTGTGAGGATGAGAAAGCCATCACATGGCAGGCAGTCCCAGGATGATAGTATCTGTCCCACATTGTATTATTTTGGGAATAATAAACATTATATGTAGGAAAACACCACGCCAAAAGAAGCTTGGTCATCCCACAGAGCTTGTGACAGATGGCAATTCCAGCTCGAAAATCAAAGCAATAATTAACCTTGTAGGTTAAAAAAAAAATCAAAAAGTGCATTTGTAATCCAGCTCTCCACATCAGGGATATTTTGGAATATTCAGATACTCTGATCACCTGAATTAAATATGGCTCCTGACAGGAAAGCTCTACTCCTGCAGCAGACACCATGGACCACAACATCTACGATTTACTCGATATATTTTAGCAAAATGGATCCTGAAATTTTAAAAAAAGGATCTGTTCAAAAGACCTAAAACCACTTTTGCATCCATACACAGACTATCTATCATTTTACTCCATGAATTACGGCTCTTTTTATTCTATTTATTCAATACCCAAAAACGCAAATTTCAGTCTTTTAGCTGCTTGTGATCTGTATTCCCTCTGAATTCAGTGGTGGAAATAAATTCTGCATCTATCATTTGTGGGTTAACTGGTTGGACTTTCTGTATATATTAATGATTTCCAATAGTATTTTTAAGATGGAAATGGTAAAATTAATTAAAAAAATAAATAGGATGTGTGTGAGTTTGTATAAAATATGACCTGCTAGAATGAGTCCAGGGGAGGCCTCAGAGATGCTCCAAGGGCTGGAGTCCCTCTGCTCTGGAGACAGGGGAGATCTGGGAATATCCAGCCTGGAGAAGAGAAGGAGACCTTGGAGTTCTCCCTGGCCACAGAATTTGCTGATTTTCTGTTCATCAAATCTTTTCAGTCCATCTGACTTTGCAACTTTGTGACATTGCACAAGCAGCTGGGAATAGTGGGACACACAAAACAGAGCCCAGGAAATTGAATATTGATCACTTGGCTCCCCCAATTAATCTCTAAATTCCTAATGGCCAGGCACGGGATGCACTGCAATGGTTTAATGTAGTCACAGCTTTTTTTTTTTAAATGGGGAAAAATAGAGGAGAAATGTGTTCATAAAATAGCAGCACTTTGTAGTGATGGGAATGTCTGGAAAACCTCCTCCTGTGTTTCCTGTGTGTAGTTTCCTGCCACTGGAAGCTCACATCCATCCTTTCATGAGCTTTGCATGCCCTGTTGCATAAATTGTCAGATTTCTCACCTCTTCTCTTCTGTTTGGGCAGCTGTTCCTTAACCCAGCTGCTCCAATGATTATAAAACATCTGATTTCCAACCCTAAACATAAAGATGGGCAATTTATAGCCACCTAGATTTGTGCTACCATCATTCTCCATCCTAAACAGCTTTTTCTCCTCTTCCTGATATGCTTTTCTATTTCTAAGAAAAAAAATTAAAAAAAAAATAAAAAATAACCAAACCACAAAAAAACCCAAAAAACCAAACTAAACCAAAAAAAACCCACAAAAAAAACCAAAACAGTGCCTCACAGTGTCACCCACAAGTGTCCCCAGGTCATAGAACCACAGAACTGAGTTGGAATGGGTTGGAATGGACCTCAAAAGCTCGTCTGGTCCAACTCTCCTGCCAAGGGGCACCTTCCACTGGACCAGGTTGCTTGAAGCCCCTCCACTGGTCCTTGTCTGCTTGGATAAATGAGAATCCAGATAGATTTATGGGTTTTTTGGGTAATATTCCATCATTCTCAGCATGCATGACAACATCCATCTGCGTGAGGTGGGTTATGTAGGAGTATTCCTTGATTTCATCGCAATTCAAGGAACCAGGGTAAGTCCTTCTCATTCCCAGAAGTAACTCCGTGGAATGACCTCGTTCATCCTGGAAAATGGAGTGTGCTGAGTCGTCCATCGGTCACTCTGGCCCAGAAGAGCAGTTGGCCTCACGTGAGGTCCAAGCAGCCAGACCCTGCTGCTCCCAAGGGTCTGGTCCTGCTGGAATCGCCTCTTGGGAATTATCCCCGTCACCCTCAGACCTGTCTCCAAAGTGAGACAAGGCTAAAGCCATGTCAGTGACCACTCCAACAGCTGAGGAGGGTGCCCAGAGCAGAGCAGCACCTGGGCTGGCACACGACCACCAGCCTGGCCTCCACCTGGACCCATAACAGAGAATAAAACAGCCCAAACTGGGGTCCAATAACTGTAGCTCACTCCGTGACCCAGATCTGGATGACTCTTCAGCAGAGGCATCTGCTGGTAAATTAGAGGCTGGATTAAGTTGCCCAAATTCAGATTTGCTTTGATGTCCATCCACTGGCCCAGAACTCGCAGAACATCTCCAGATCCTTTCACCACACACAGCCCCACACGAATGGCACAGACACCCTAAAGAGTCACACACTGCACCAGGTGCTGCCTCAGGCAACCAAACTTTTCTTCTACCATCCCCTACAGAATTCCCAAGCCATCAGACATTTGTGCTCAAGTTTTGGAAACTGGAGCATCCAGTGTGGATCAGCCAGCTCAGAGCACAGGCACATACTGGGCTTTTGGAGAGTAAAAAGGTTTGGGAGTTCTGCTTCAAGGCCCCACTGCAACCCAACCCAAAGAGGGAAGATGGTGGGAGAAAGAAGAACATGAACAGCCATGGAGAAAGGAAAAAAAGCTATCAGGAATGTGAGGGCCATGATGGAGCTTCTGGAGAAACTCCAGAGGAGACCACAGAGATGTTCCAAGGGCTGGAGCCCCTCTGGAGCCAGGCTGGGAGAGCTGGGGCTGCTCACCTGGAGAAGAGAAGGATCCAGGGAGAGCTCAGAGCCCCTTGCAGGGCCTAAAGGGGCTCCAGGAGAGCTGGAGAGGGACTGGGGACAAGGGATGGAGGGACAGGACACAGGGAATGGCTCCCCACTGCCAGAGGGCAGGGATGGATGGGATATTGGGCAGGAATTGTTCCCTGGGAGGGTGGTGAGGCCCTGGCACAGGGTGCCCAGAGAAGCTGTGGCTGTCCCTGGATCCCTGGAAGTGTCCAAGGCCAGGCTGGACAGGGCTTGGAGCAGCCTGGGATAGAGGGAGTTGTCCCTGCCCATGGCAGGGGTTTGGAATGGGATGGGCTTTAATGTCCCTTTCAATTTAAACCTTTCCATGATTCTAAGATGATTACTGACAATTAAGACTTCACTAAAAGGGTGACACTTTAGGACTTTTTCCACTCCATGCATGGTCACAGAACCACAGTAGAAATGAAACCTGCTGACCACAACATACTTTGCACTTTTATGCTTAGAGACGGAATTATTTCATTTTTGTCTTTTCTAGCACGGGCAAATTCCAAAAGGACAAACTGAAATGGAAAAACACTCCGTGGCATATTTTTATTTTTTTGGCAGGCTGCATTTTTCCATTGACCCAGCAGCATTAATAAACATTGCAGAGCTTTCTGAGGGGAAGATTTCCCATCCCCTCTGTGCTCTACCTCATTACCTTTTCATTTTGTTTTGTTTGCTTCTTCCTGTCAGGATAAACACAAGACACTGTCAGGCAAACAGCAGGTCGAGGGATGACATTTTTTAATGTTCACAGAACAACCTGACCTCCTGCTCACAGCCACTAAAAGGGAAGTAAGGAAACCCCCTGTCTTAAGTCCTAAATGCTAACGAGGTTCTCTATTTGATTTGTTTCTCCTTCCCAGCAACACTAATTTCAAATTGAACCACTGACTCAATTAGCAAAATGTTGAATTTGGTGAGACTTTGTATAATAAAAAGTCCTAGCAACAAAAAGGAAGCCGGCAGTGGTTTGGTGCCAGTAACTAAATCCATTTTAATGGGGTATTTTAATTAAACAAATTAAATTAATGATGGCCTCTGCACAATGATGAATTACACTATTTAATAGATCATTGCTATGTGCTAATCCCTTTTTTAATATTATCTTCTAACATTGATTCATGCATAGACACATAAGTCATAAACTAAGCTCAAGAAAGAAAAACAACAGGTGCAAAAGGACCAAATAATGTCCCTTTTTAATTTTTTTATTCATTTATTAATTATTTTTAGTTTTTTTAAATTCAAAAAAATACCCAGTTTTCAGTTGAGGTTATGGCAATTAAGCACCATAACGGGATAATGGAAATGGTGGGATCTACAGTGAGGTTGGATATCAGAAGGAATATTTAATTATGGAAAGGATTGTTAAACGTTGGAAGGGGCTGCCCAAGGAGCCACCCTGGAGGTGTCCAGGGAAGGCTTCAAGTGGCACTCAGTGCTCTGGGCTGGGTGACAAACTGGGGATCAGCCACAGCTTGGACTCGATGGCCTTGAAGGTCTTTTCCACCCTCAATGATTCTGTGAGGGGGAGGACCCAGATAATTTCCTCATCTTCTAAGGAGATCTAACTTCATTTTATTTCATTTGTTATTTTGTTTTTTGGCTACGTTTAGAAGGCAAGGGTAGGATTTACAGGTTGGAATTGATGATGTTGGAGGTTTTTTTTTCAGACTTAAATGATTCCGTGATTCTGTGTGTGATTTACCTGATGTGACACCTCGAGGGATTCAAGTCAGAGCTGAGCCAGTTTAGAGGTTGTGAAACAGCAAAAAGAGGAGGGAAAAATGAAAAAAAGGTGTTTATAAAGATTTCTAATGGCAAATAGAAATGGAATGTGCTTAAGGATGGCTGAGATTTCCATGCAGCTGGAAGAGGGTCCATAAAACACATGGGAACACGAGCAAGACTGAGGGTAAAACGGGGAAACAAGCAGCACCTTAAAGCTGGGAGACAACCATAAATATTAGGGATCGTGGTAAAGGATCTTCTTGTGCTGTAGTCTGCCATAAAAAATCCAGTTTGCCATAGTTTTCCATAAAAAAGTCCAATTTGGGCTGTTGTAGAACCACACCAGAGCTCCACAGACACCAGACTCCAACTGATTTTAGAGGATTTATCAAGTCATTGACAACTGAGGGGATCTGAGGTCTGGCTTGCTGATAAAGACTTCAGGAAAGATTATATGGGATTAAATGGGAATAAATGACAAAAGGGAATGAAAAAAAAAGATGCAAGGTGCAAACACAGCTGGATAACAGAATCGTACAAAGTACAGCAGGAATGCTGAAGATGTAAAATATTCTTCACATAAGATGAAACGTTTGGCCTCAGCATCTTGAAATTCCAAGGATTACAGGAAATGGAATAAAAACCATTTTTCAGTGAAAAAAAAATAAATAAAAGAAGCATGGACCTGAAAAGGACTTGTTCATCTGCCACAAAGAGAGCTCTTCAGTGTTCTCTAAAGTAGATGCAGCACTAAATTCCCCTCAGCCAGGCAGGACATGTGTCTCTGGAGGTATGTCAGAGCTCAGGATCATCCGTGTGCTCACACACACAGGCACAGGAGGCACAGCCTTCATCCCTGACAACCTGTCCTCTCCCAGGTGTTGGAACAAGATGATCTTTAGGGTCCCTTCCAGCCCAAACCATTCCATGATTTCACAATTTATCAAGTTCATATTAATTTGTGGATCCCAGCTCCCACTGGCTTTGTTTCCCATGGAAAAAAACTGCTCTAAGACAGATTTATCTTTGCAATGGTGTGGCATAATGATGTTATGGAACCACAGAATCATTAAGGTTGGAAAAGGCCTTGGAGATCACCAAATCAAACCATTCCCAGCTGCCAAGGCCACCACTGACCCCTGTCCCCAAATGCCACATCCACATGGCTTTCAAATCCCCCCAGGGATGGGGACTCCAGCACTGCCCTGGGCAGCCGTGCCAGGGCTGGACAACACTTTCCTTGTAGGAATTGTTGCTAAAATCTTTATTCTGGTTCCATTCTACAAAGAATGTTTAAAAATGAAGAAGTGGGCTCTGTGTTTTAGTCAACTCCCCTTTAGCTGAAGTTCAGAATCCTGACTCAGAATCCTGGTGTTTGTACCTGAGGGGATGGAGGAGTGAAGAAGCCCCAGACAATGTGGCAGGATGCTAATTCAGGCTTCCTAATGAATTCAGAGCCAGAACAAATCAAAGAAGAGCTGCATTTAAAATAATTTAAAAAAAAAAAAACAACAAACCAAAAACACAGCTACAGGTGTAGATTGTGAACTGGCATTATTCTCCCTTGTTTAAAAAATGACATGGTAATTCTAATGACAAACTCAGTTATAAATAGACACTTAATTACAATATCTTAGGTCTGGTATCTGCATTTTCACCACCTTAAAGGCAGAAGCCGAGGAGAGTTCACTGAAAAGTGGAGACCTAAACAAGACAAAAGGAAACATGAAGTTCAACCAAACCCAAAATCTGCTGCTCTTCACACCCTCCACCTCACTGCTGGCCTGCAGGCACTTTTCCCAGGAGAAGGAAGGAAATGAGCCTGGAATGTCCTGGCAGCTGCCACCCATGGGAGCGACCTACCCTTGGGACAGCCTCTCCAGAAACATCCCTCTGACCAAGGGAGGGTGGACATCCTGAATTCAGCCACTTGGAGCATTTATTTCCTCTTCTCCCTCCCAGTCCATGGGTCCAGTGGCTACAGCAGCTGCCATAGAAACCAAAGTGCTGCTCTGCAGCACATGGAGCAGCAGGAATGGGGATGTGGGGAGGGGGGTGGATGCAGGAGGAGGAGGAGGAGGAGGGAAAGCAGCATCACACGTTCAGAATGAAATGTTCCCACCAGAGGGAGTGAGTCATTCCTGAAGGAAAGTGCAAAGCTGCAGGATTTTTTTTCCCTGCTGCTCTCAATGCACATCTGCAAACACAGACGTACAAATCTCCATCCTTTGCTGGGTGCAGGGGGAATGGAACAGCAAAGGATGAGGAGCAGGTGGGGGTACTCAATGCCTTCTTTGCCTCAGTCTTTAACAGTCAGACCAGTTGTTCTCCAGAGAGAAACAGGGAGCAGAATGAATCCCGTAATCCAAGGCTGTCACAAACCTGCTACACCACTAAGACCAGCCCATGGGGTGGGATGGGATCCACCCAAAGATGCTGAGGGAAATGCCAGAAGCACTGCCTGAGTCACATTCCATCATTTCTCAACATCCTGGCAAACCAGGGAGGTTCCAATCCACTGGCAGGCAGCAAATGTGACACCCATCACATCAGTGGATGGTTTGTGGATGGTGAATCCATCACACAGGACAAGAAGAAATGGCCTTAAGCTGCACAAGGGGGGTTAAATTGGATATTAGGAATAATTTCTTTCCCAAAAAGACTGTCTAGCCCTGGCACAGCTGCCCAGGGCAGTGGTGGGGTCCCCATCCCTGGAGGGATTTCAAAGCCATGTGGATGTGGCACTTGGGGACATGGGGACAGTGGTGTCCTTGGCAGTGCTGGGATGGTTGGATTTGGTGATCTCTGAGGGCTTTTCCAACCTAAACAATCCCAAGATTCCGTGATTCTAAACAACCCTGCTTTTGCCTCTTGTACAGGTGCTTGACTCCCTTGTGCTCTGCTCTCTAAAGAACACTGTGATTTTCTCATGATTTAAATTAATGCCTGACCCACCCCAAGTATCTGAGACAGAATTATGCTGTCATTTCCAAAATGCCCTTTAGAGCTTTTTCCTTTCCTCTCTTTCCAGAACAGTGCAGAAATACAACTTTGTATGAAGGCAACATATATTAAACGGGGACTTTACATCAAAAAGTCACTCACTTCATAAAGCCAGCAAGCCATAATACATTATGATACACTATACATTTGTAAATTGTTTTCTAATTCAAAATAAAAGATAATAACAGCCAGTCTGGAGTTGTGTTTGATTTCCTTTGATCCTACTGTTCAAAATTAATCTCTTTTCCTCAAGGGCCTGGAGGGACAGGACACAGGGAATGGCTTCCCACTGCCAGAGGGCAGGGATGGATGGGATATTGGGAAGGAATTGTTCCCTGGGAGGGTGGGCAGGCCCTGGCACAGGGTGCCCAGAGAAGCTGTGGCTGTCCCTGGATCCCTGGAAGTGTCCAAGGCCAGGCTGGACAGGGCTTGGATCAACCTGGGATAGAGGGAGGTGTCCCTGCCCATGATCCTTAAAGTGCCTTCCAACCCTAAACCATTAAAAAAAAATTAATAAATAAATAAAATTAAATTAAAAATAAACAAACAAACAAAAAAAAAACAATCAAAAACACCCAAACAACTCTTTCCTTGTTCAGCTTGTTTGCTAGGTAACAAATCAGAGTCTTTTTGTACTCAATTCTTCCATGTTTCCTGATCACCCCATTCCTCAGCTCTACAGAAAATAATTTGTCCAACCCAAATTTACCCAGTGTCACCCAGTGCCTCACAGTGTCACCCACAAGTGTCCCCAGGTCACAGAACCACACATTTTTAACTCACAAATAAATGGGGTGGAACATTTGCCAAGCCCTCCTTCAGCTGGACTGTGGGATGAATTCACAGCCACAACAGCAGGAAATGACAAAAACCTGAAATTTACTCCTCCAGACTGTAAATATTTCAATGACAGCCCAACATCTGGGAGTGTCCTTCCCAAAACTCACCTGGGGAATGTTCATTCGGGCAATGCCCAACTCCCACTTTCCACAGCAAAACACGCAAAGCACAGAATCCCCTTTTTGCCACAATTCATAAACCCCAGCAGGATAATTCTGCTGTATCTGATCCGTGAAATGATGCTCCAGGAATCACACAAACATGGACAAATAACCGAAATTACAGAAAACCTGACGGTTTGTGTGGCACAAAGAGAAGGGGAAAGCTCCTCATTCCCTGCCCTTGCAGAAGAGTTCGAGCCCACTAGAGGGCAATGAAAGAAATCAGGATTTCTCCAGCCCTGGAAAACCCCCTAATTTCACACTGAAGGTTTTTCCTATGATAACATATCACGGGATAATGGGGAAATATATTTCCCAGGATGGCTGGCACATAAAAGAGCAGCCACACACATATAACAGCAAGAAGAGCTGGATGAAAAATCACCACCCAGGATATAATTAGCTGATTGGGATAAAAATAAAAAATATTACAGAAAATAAGATGATGATGATGTTAAAAGTGCACGTTTGTGTGTGTGTGTGGAGAAGGAGGAGGGATGCTAAAATCCCCCACTGCAATTTTTCAATTCCTCTTTTTTTTTCTCCCACAGTTCTTTTTTGGGTGTTTTAATCTCCACAAAACTTCATGGTTTGGGCTAAACTTGTAATTGCAGGAGAAAACTGTTTTTTTCTAAATTTCTAGGGCAGCCACTCAGCCATTTGTGATAAACACAACTGTATTTGTTCAATATTTAATAAATAAATCTAAAAATTTAATTAGCGTGTTTTCTATAGTAAAAAAAAAAAAATCTAAATTACTTATATCTATATAGATATATTATATCTATATAGATATATTATATCTATAATAATATAGTATAATATCTATAATAATCCAGTATATAGATATAGGTAATATATATTACCTATATTTATATACTAGATATAGAAATATCTAGAAAATATTTTTAAGGAATGCAAAAACCTTTCATTTTGGGTGTCCTTAAGCATGAAGCACTGGCCAATAAAGCCAAATTTGTCTAATTTTTTAGCTTTTTAAGGAAAATAAAAAGGGTTAAGGGTTTAACATAATCAGTAGATGATTAATATTGAAAATTTTGGGAGAGTGAATGAGCACCAGTTCCCTGAGCACTTCAAAAGGGAAAATAAGACAACACAAACAACACTGGGTCAATTTATATGTGGGTAAAACAAACAAACAAACAAAAAAAACAAACATGAAAACCAAACCAAACAAAGCCCCTCCCCCCCAAAAAAGGAATGACATTCAAATGATAGGGAATATAATTAGTGCCAATCAATGTTTTTGTAGAAAACAGGTCAGATATAAACCAAACATCTGTCTTTGATGCTATTACAAGTTCAGCTGACACAGGAAAATTTGCAGATCCAATGCAGCGAACATTTTGTGTTTGATTAAGTATCATAAAATTAATTTAATTAAAACAAGAAGTGAAGAAATGGTATTGATATAGGGAATGATAATTGGATTAAGATGGACTTTCACCAGGATTGTTGTGAATTGCGCTGATCAAGGTTTAGAAATAATTTTAAAATTATTGCTGGTACAACTGGGAGATCATGTGAAGGTCAGAGTTACTGCCCTGGACCATTGAGATCATTGGGATGGAGTTAAATCTCAAATTGTCTCTATGGCTTCCTCTTTTTCTTTGGAAAAAAATCCAAAATTCCACCTTCACCCATTGTCTGGATACAGCTTTTCCTCCTCCTCTTCCCCACCACCTCTCAAAGGGTCTTGAAGTGTGAAAGAGTTTTTCCTTCTGTGGACACCTTAAATACAACTCCTTTAAAACCTGAAAAAGGCCTGGTTTAACCGAGCCAACTAAAAATATCCACAGCACAGGAGACAGGAGCAGCCACAATGGAAATACATTAACCCCAAAAATCCATAGGAGGCTGCTTGCTCGGGGAAAGGTCAGGATTAAATACTGGATTTAATACTGGGGCTTAAGGCAGGGATTCACTGAAAGTGATTTCTCAGCCTTTGATGACTCTCCCTGCTCATAACTCCATGGCCCTAGAAGGAATCTCGGGATGCTCTAGGCAGCAGGAAGAGGGAATGCATTTTATCCACTTTATGCTGGCTAGTTGGATTCACTTTCAGACCCAGTGAGTAAATGACACCTATTAAATGTCAGCCAGAAAAAAAATACAATTTTGTCTTTGTCTGCAAGGATAAAAAAAAAAAAAAAAAAAAATGGAATGTTTTGCAGAAACACAGGGCTGAGGAAAAAAAAAAAGTGTAAAATCTGAGGACTGGAGAAAATGTGGAACTAGGAAGAAAAGGATGAGGGACAACATCAAATGATAGAAGATTGTTCCCTGGGAGGATGCTGGGTCCTGGCACAGGGTGCCCAGAGAAACTGGGGCTGCCCCTGGATCCCTGGAAGTGTCCAAGGCCAGGTTGGACAGGGCTTGGATCAACCTGGGATAGAGGAAGGTGTCCCTGCCCATGGCAGGGGGTGGGATGGGATGAGCTTTAAGGTCCCTTCCAGTCAAACCATTCTGGGATTCTGGGATTCCATGATAAAACAAAAGGAAGGACCAGTCTACAAGATATCTGTGGAAGCCAATAAAGGAGGAAAAAAATGACTTGATGTCGAAAGATCAAGAGATCAAATCAGACATGACAATGTTGCTGGCTAAAGCATCCTCTGATTTTTCCTTCTAGGAAGTATTGACTTGTTTTCCCCAAAGCTGAGAGCTCTCTTTGATGTAGTGGCACGCTTCATGCAGAAAATAATACACAAAATCCTACAGCAGCTCTTTGGGCAACAAAAACACCGAGAGGAACCAAACTCCTGGGCCACATTTTTATCTCAATTGCATTACTGGAAATCCAAAGTAATTCCATGGATTCGAATGGTGTTGCTCTGGATTTGCAGCTTATGGATGTTCTGCACTGGGTCCTGTGAGGGAATCTTGAGAGTTATTTAAGCAAATGGCAACATCAGCTGGAAAACAACTTCAGCAGGGATGAATTGTCATCACAATTGGTTATCAACCCTCTGGTTATCAAACCATGGGGACATGAGTGTTTAAGTGGACCCTCCTCTGTCCATATTCAGAGGCCTGAGCAGGATATGTTATAAATGTTGAGAATCTGTCATTTCCACATGAGAGCTTTGTGGAACTCAGAACTTCCTGAAGTGCCATCAAGCTCAGGTACATTTTTTGCTTTGTATTTCAGAGCTGGGTAAACAGTGGGAAAGTGTTCCATGAGTATTCATTTGGATCCTGGCTCAGGCACACTTCTGTCCCTGAGAAAACAAGGTTTGAGGAGTGTTCTTGGATCCCACAGCTCGGCACCAGGGACAAACAAACTGTTGGGAGAGCAGAAGTAGTGCTCCCACACTCATTAGAAATGCCCCTGTCACTTTAAATAAGGCTTTTCCTCTGAATTTTTTTAATTTGTATGGAAACCTCAAACCAGGCCAATCTCTCTCCCTCTCTCAGTCCATGCAGAGATTCCCACTTCAAATCTCATCCTTCACCTGGACATGGATGGATCCAAAGGGCAAAGCAAAGACACAACATTGTCACACATGATGAGACTGAACACATCTGGAGATGATTCCTCAGGTTTATTCCTTGGAAACTTTTCCTTAGGTCATTTTTAAGGGCTGTGTTTAACCCAAAGAGAACAAGAACGGCACCAGCCAATGACCATCATGTTCCTTTTACCTTGACCTCTTTCTATTTGATCCTGTCCTCCCCATAACTAATGTCCCAGTTAAACTGAACTCCTTGAGAGCTTCCTGAAGAGAAGGAATTCCATCCTGCTCCCTGTAACTCCTGTGTCCACTTAAACCACCATCATTAAGGTCATTATCACATTTTCACACCTGACATTTAACGACACTTCCAGAATGCTGCAACAGATGCACAATCAAGATCAAGAAATTCAAAAGCCAGGACTTGAAGCTCTTCAGAATGATCCCAGATACGACTGAAACAATGTGAGAGAACGTTTCCAGGCTGATGGGAAGGGATTTAACCTCTGTGCTGCCATCAGGGCACATCCCATCTTTTTCCTTCTCACTGGGATGACCCAGGAGCCACAGGAGAGCTGTGCCCAGCTGGAGGCCAGGTCACACAGGGCAGGACCCCTCAAACAACAGCTCAGCCCTTTAAATCTTCATTTTCTGAAGCAATATGGGGATCTGCCCTGGAGATTGAGAATTCATCTGGCTAAGGACATGAAAATGGGATGTCTACACAAATCCAGCGTGTTTTTACATTAATGGCAGGCTGAACAGGGCAAGCCACACAAAGCAGGAAATGTTTTATTTACAACCCACTCTTGGAGTCAAATCCATTTGATATTTACATTAGTTTATTACAGGGCAATTTCTAGCATTAGTTTAAATGTCCAATATAAACTTCACATTCCCAGTGCAATAAAGCAAACGGCTCTTTCGGTGACCCCCGTGACCTCCCAGATGAAAAAATTATTGCAAAATACAAAGTCTGGTTTCATCCTGCTGTTCCTGGTCCTAAATCCAAATTCAGGATCAGCTGCATTTGCAACAGTCAGAGGGTCAAGTGAAATGCCTGGCCTTTATCAAGTGAAGACAATAAATGCAGAATTGAAAGTTATAACAAAAAATAAAAATCTTGTCTTCCTCAGCATTAATTAAAATAAGCACCATGCGCTGCATTCCTGGAACAGGAAGAGTAGCAGGATGCACTCGGCATGGGATGGTGGCACTTCTCTGCCTCAGGGAATGTCCATCCCCACAAGTGTCCAAGGCCAGGCTGGACAGGGCTTGGAGAAACCTGGGATAGTGGGAGGTGTCCTTGCCCATGGCAGGGAGTGGAATGAAATGGACTTTAAAGAATCCACCACCACCCTGGGAAGCTCCTGACAACATCTAATCACCTTTTTTGTGGAGAAATTCTTCCTGATGTCCAAATTAACCCTCTCCTGGCACAACTTGAGGCTGTTCCCTCTCCTCCTGTCCCTGTTCCCTGGGAGCAGAGCCCGACCCCCCCGGCTGTCCCCTCCTGTCAGGAGTTGTGCAGAGCCAGAAGGGCCCCCTGAGCCTCCTTTTCTCCAGGCTGAGCCCCTTTCCCAGCTCCCTCAGCCTCTCCTGGTGCTCCAGCCCCTTCCCCAGCTCCATTCCCTGCCCTGGGCACCAGGAACCATTTGGGAAAAAACCCAAACCTCATCTAGCAAACCCAACATTTTCTGGTTGAAAGCCATTTTCAGGGCTCTTGCAGGCCCTCAGCTCAAAACATCTAAGAGCACATGCACAATTATTCATTGAACAAAAAGATAAATGACATTTTGATTTTATTTTTCTCCCTTTGCAGGGCCAAAAAAACGCTGGAGTCACCTGTGCACACTGCAGTTATTGTCATGTTTGTTAGTCCTTCCTCCCTGGCTGCAGGCACCACTGCTTATCAAGGAAAAATTGTGCCATTCCCACATTTTTATCCATGATTATCTGGCACATGTCACTGCCAGAAAAGCTTGATATTTATTTTAAATTGCTGCAATAATAAGGAAAGTGGCTGTATTACATTTACATTAAAATAATGGAACGCACAGCATTTAATATGAAAAGGGATTCCTGAACAAATTGTTTGCTCAGTGTGTTTCCCACACAACCATTCCACTGCTCCTGCAATACCCCAGTAGATAATATTGGAGATATTGTTGTTAATAATACATGGGAAACACACATCCCTAAGGAATTTCAGTGCACATTTCCTGGGTTTCCTTAGCTGGCAACACCGTCCCTTCCTTCCCCACTTCAGTGCAAAAACAAACTCTACATGTGCTCACTTACAGTTGTGCCTAATTATATAAATGTACTAATTACACACACTTTTCAAAGTAGGTAAATTTTAAATGGTGCCATTAAGGAAATCTATTTGATGATGGAAATTTCTGTAATATCATATTGCAATCTCACACATGGCAATTTTGCTCTCATGTCAGTATTTATTTAATGACAAATAACAGCAGAGGATAACAGAGTTGAGAAAGCAAATTAAAGCTGTAAGATTTGCAGGGTGATGTTGGTCAGCAGATGCTAAATGAAAGAAAGAAAAGGAATTCGGGAAAGCAGTGGATCTAAGGCAAATAATGAGTGAAAAGTAAGTTTTGAATGATAAATATTTTCCAAATCCACCAGATAAAAACGTGCAAGACTGATTTAGCCCCACCAGAAAAAAACATAAATCATTGAGCACTTCATCTACACACACAGTTATCAGGTCTGGAAATCACTTACCTGCTGTTCTGAGCACCTCTTTGCACTCAAAATAATTCCAATTGCAAGTAGGAACCAGCCCTAGGAGCTCACCCAGTCATACCCACACTGGTAAAAAAAACCTGCTGCCTTTTGGGATCTTCTGGCTGATGTATAAAGATTTTTTTTTTTACTTTTAACATCAAATAAACACCAAAACTCCTGGTTCTTTAACATAACACCAGTGAGGAGACTTTAAATATAATGAATGCTGGTTTTCTTTTAGGACTATTTAAGTTTACTGCACTGATGTCCCAGGTGAGTGGGGTTTTTTTTTTCATGTAAATTTTAATAATTTAATATTTTCCTGCTGCAGAATCTGTATTTTGCATCGACAAGAGCACTGGGCTGCACCACAGTGCAACAACACTGCAGGGTGCTAATCCCTCTGCCTTTACTTAAATAGTAACGTGGCAGGGAAGGCACAGAATCCATCTTCCCCAGAAAACAGGGGAAAATCCTGTGAAAGGAAGGGTCAATGTTCTCTCACACAAATCCTTGTGTCACAAAAAATACTCAAATACTCTCATTAAGTCACAGGCTGTCACATCTCATCCAGGATATTTATGGAAAGGCTTGATAGAAGCATCTCACAAGCATCAGGTGGGTGATCCTGAGTTATCCAGCTCAATTATTGATCAGCAATGTTCAGGAACTCCTGGATCTGGGATTTTGGGTACACCCTTCAGGGTTTGGGGTCCAGAGAAGCTTGAATAGCTTAAAGACCACAGATTTGTATTCTGGTGAGCCCACACTAAATAAACCTGGAGAACAGACTCAAAATATCTCTGCATGAGGAGCTATTTTTCTTTCTGCACGGTTATAAAATGACTCACACAAAAAACAATCCTAAAAGTTGGCATTTAAAGCAACTCTGATGCAAGTTGGGCATCGGCCTGAGGAGAGTGCACAGCACAAGGAGTGATTTTGTGTTAATTGGTGACTTCTTCAACCCTGTGCCTGCAGGTGAAGCAATTCCACCCCCTGGCCAGTGTTACCTTCTGATATTCCTCCTTGGATCTCAGGGCAGCTTCCATCTGCTCCTGGGAGAAGGTGTAGATGGCCGAGCGGTACTGAGTGCCGACATCGTTCCCCTGCCGCATCCCTGGGGGGACAGAACACAGGGGGATCAGCTTCCCTCCCTCCCTGGGTGCTGGAAGGACCCCAAAACACCCCCATTTCACAGAATTCCAGGATGGGTTGGGGTGGGAGGGACCTTTAAGCTCATCTCATTCCGTGGGACAACTGCCATGCGACACCTCCCGCTAAATTCAGGATGTTACAGCTGGATTAGCGCAGTTTCTTCCATGCACAATCAGCAGGTAGGGTTAGGAAGTCCAAGTCTTTGGTTAAAGAGTCCTGAAGGTATTCAACGCTGATATTTCCTTTTAAATTTCCTTTTAAATTTCCTTTTAAACAAAAATGGGCATTTTACGGTTTTGTTCCATCACACAACAGTAAAACAGAGATGCCAAACCTTAAATAATTAATCTGCAGTAACTGAAATCAAGGCACTCTTAAAAAAAAAAACCACAAAACTGATTTTGAACCATGCAAATGGTTACCAAAAAAAAATTGATTTTATCAAGCGCTTATAATTTTTTTTTTTGTGCTGNTTCCCTGCCCTGGACACGCTCCAGCCCCTCCAGGTCTCTCTTGTCAGGAGGGTCCCAGAGCTGTCCCCAGCACTGGAGGTGTCCCAGCAGTGCCAGCACAGGGGACAGGCACTGCCCTGCTCCTGCTGCCACCCCAGAGCTGGCACAGCCCAGTGCCATTATTGCCCTCTTGCCCACCTGGGCACACCTGGCTCGTGTCAGCAGCACCTCCAGGACCTTTCCCAGCCCCTCTGCCCCAGCCTGGAGCTGCAGGGGGCTGTTGTCACCAAGTCATCATTCCCCAGCACACCCTGTGCCCAGCCATCACCAGCTCTTAACCCAGCCCAGAGGGAACCTGCCCAGATCTGGGCTGCTGGATTTTCCAGGAATTAGCCGTGGGAGATGCTGTCAAAGGCTCTGCTGAAGTCCAGGTAGACACATCCACCAGTTCATCCTAAGTTCGTGCCATTAATGCTTTTATCTTGCTGCCACTGTCATCAAGAAATGGATTAGGATTAGTTTCCAGAGATACCCTCACTGTGAGGTGCCTGAATTTTATTGGAGTGGCGAAGTCAAATTTTCTGCGGTTACAGTAACATGAAAAGAGTTCACAACTGCTCACACAAAACCTCCTCACCCGTAGCCAAATGCAGCTTTCTCCAAGAGGGATGAACATACAAAGGGTATCTCTGTGGCACAGAAAAGTGATTACAAACCAAAGAATGGCTCAGCTTATCAGATCAGCTTTGCTTGTCTCCACAAGAGCCACCACCATCAATCAGGAATCAAGTCGTTGCCATTCACAGCAGAGTGAAGCAGAGATAATTTGACACATAAAGCTCTGAATTAGATGTAATTTGAAGAGGAGTAAGCAGGTGTTATTTTTTTATTGACTATTGTATTGCTTTAATAAAAACAATCTCATTTTAAAAGAGCTATTTAACTTCTCCCAGCCAAAAAAAATCACATGAAAAACCATCTCCCAGGAAAAGCTCGTTCTGAATTCACACAGCACGTCAGATAAAAACACAGATGAAGGTTGTCAATTCCCACCACCAGGCATTCCTTCATGGAATTAACAACTCAGAACTGCAGATCCCAGAGGTCTGTAAACAGCCCATCCTCCAGCTTTGACAAATACAATCCTGACAACTTCACCTCCTTGCAGGTTGCTACTCCAGAGCTCATTGCTTTGGGAACGCTTTTGGAAAGTCCAGCTTTTCAATCTCTTTTCCCTAATACCAAATGTATTTTTTGCACCTGAGGGTTTTGCTGTTCCCACATCATGTCACAGGAAGCTGATGGAAGTCTCTGCTAAAGGTGCTGTGCTGCAGGGATTGTTGCATTGTCTGCTGGCCAGTGCTAATTCATTGTGTGCCTTATTCCAAGGAATGCATCCAGCCAAAACCTCTGCTCTGGAGCCAGGCTGGGTGTTTGAGGTATTCACCTGGAGAAAAGAAGGATCCAGGGAGAGCTCAGAGCCCCTTCCAGGGCCTAAAGGGGCTCCAGGAGAGCTGGAGAGGGACTGGGGACAAGGGATGGAGGGACAGGACACAGGGAATGGCTTCCCACTGCCAGAGGGCAGGGATGGATGGGATATTGGGAAGGAATTGTTGGCTGGGAGGGTGGGGAGGCCCTGGCACAGGGTGCCCAGAGCAGCTGTGGCTGTCCCTGGATCCCTGGAAGTGTCCAAGGCCAGGCTGGACAGGGCTTGGAGCATCCTGGGATAGTGGGAGGTGTCCCTGCCCATGGCAGGGGGTGGCACTGAATGATTATTAAGGTCTCTTCTAACCCAAACCATTCTGTGATTCCATGAAGGGGAGGCACTCAGTGTATTCTTGGAGCCTTAAAACCCAGTGCTAGTGCTTGACAAAACAAGTACAAAGTCTGATTTAAAAAAAAAAAAATGAATACAAACTTCTTCCCACCCTGATTTCACTCTCTGGATTACAATTGCCTTGCTAATTCATTTGAAAACCAAACCCAGCCAAGCAACTGTCTTGAAAATTGAGTAACCTCAGGTTCACTTGTATTTAAAAACATCAGCTTCAGGCAAAACTGCTCATTCACAGTGATTTCACCAAGGCCTGGCCCTCATTTGGTGTTTTTTTCTGATTACTCTTCCACTGTGTCAGCGTTTAGCAGCAGCACTATTGTATTACAGTCTCTGTCACCAGCAGCTGACTCTGACTCCTGCACTCAGCTCCCTCAGCAGCTCCAGCTCCCTGGCTCACTGTGAGTTCAGCGCTCTTCTGCCACTCCTCAGCTCTCAAAGCAGCTGCAGGAACCAGCAGCAAGTTCCACAACTTCAAATAGATGTGACCTCACGGGATACCTGGGCTCGAGGCACACCGAGGGTCTCACCCACAGCCTGGTAATAAATCTGATTATTGTCGTTCAAAATTGAATCCCAGCATCACTGAGGTTGGAAAAGCACTATGAGATTGTTGAATCCAAGCATCCCCCAGCACTGCCAAGGCCACCACTGGTCCATGTCCCCAGCTGCCACATCCACAGGGCTTTTAAATCCCTGCAGGAATGGTGAATCCACCTGGGATTTCCACCTGGGAAACCCATCCCAATGCTTGACCATCCTTTCTGTGAAGAATATTTCCCTAATATTCAATCTACACCACAACTTGGCACAGCTTGAGGCCATTCCCTCTCCTCCTGTCCCTGTTCCCTGGGAGCAGAGCCCGACCCCCCCGGCTGTCCCCTCCTGTCAGGGAGTTGTGCAGAGCCAGAAGGGCCCCCTGAGCCTCCTTTTCTCCAGGCTGAGCCCCTTTCCCAGCTCCCTCAGCCTCTCCTGGTGCTCCAGCCCCTTCCCCAGCTCCATTCCCTGCCCTGGGCACCAGGAACCATTTGGGAAAAAACCCAAACCTCATCTAGCAAACCCAACATTTTCTGGTTGAAAGCCATTTTCAGGGCTCTTGCAGGCCCTCAGCTCAAAACATCTAAGAGCACATGCACAATTATTCATTGAACAAAAAGATAAATGACATTTTGATTTTATTTTTCTCCCTTTGCAGGGCCAAAAAAACGCTGGAGTCACCTGTGCACACTGCAGTTATTGTCATGTTTGTTAGTCCTTCCTCCCTGGCTGCAGGCACCACTGCTTATCAAGGAAAAATTGTGCCATTCCCACATTTTTATCCATGATTATCTGGCACATGTCACTGCCAGAAAAGCTTGATATTTATTTTAAATTGCTGCAATAATAAGGAAAGTGGCTGTATTACATTTACATTAAAATAATGGAACGCACAGCATTTAATATGAAAAGGGATTCCTGAACAAATTGTTTGCTCAGTGTGTTTCCCACACAACCATTCCACTGCTCCTGCAATACCCCAGTAGATAATATTGGAGATATTGTTGTTAATAATACATGGGAAACACACATCCCTAAGGAATTTCAGTGCACATTTCCTGGGTTTCCTTAGCTGGCAACACCGTCCCTTCCTTCCCCACTTCAGTGCAAAAACAAACTCTACATGTGCTCACTTACAGTTGTGCCTAATTATATAAATGTACTAATTACACACACTTTTCAAAGTAGGTAAATTTTAAATGGTGCCATTAAGGAAATCTATTTGATGATGGAAATTTCTGTAATATCATATTGCAATCTCACACATGGCAATTTTGCTCTCATGTCAGTATTTATTTAATGACAAATAACAGCAGAGGATAACAGAGTTGAGAAAGCAAATTAAAGCTGTAAGATTTGCAGGGTGATGTTGGTCAGCAGATGCTAAATGAAAGAAAGAAAAGGAATTCGGGAAAGCAGTGGATCTAAGGCAAATAATGAGTGAAAAGTAAGTTTTGAATGATAAATATTTTCCAAATCCACCAGATAAAAACGTGCAAGACTGATTTAGCCCCACCAGAAAAAAACATAAATCATTGAGCACTTCATCTACACACACAGTTATCAGGTCTGGAAATCACTTACCTGCTGTTCTGAGCACCTCTTTGCACTCAAAATAATTCCAATTGCAAGTAGGAACCAGCCCTAGGAGCTCACCCAGTCATACCCACACTGGTAAAAAAAACCTGCTGCCTTTTGGGATCTTCTGGCTGATGTATAAAGATTTTTTTTTTTACTTTTAACATCAAATAAACACCAAAACTCCTGGTTCTTTAACATAACACCAGTGAGGAGACTTTAAATATAATGAATGCTGGTTTTCTTTTAGGACTATTTAAGTTTACTGCACTGATGTCCCAGGTGAGTGGGGTTTTTTTTTTCATGTAAATTTTAATAATTTAATATTTTCCTGCTGCAGAATCTGTATTTTGCATCGACAAGAGCACTGGGCTGCACCACAGTGCAACAACACTGCAGGGTGCTAATCCCTCTGCCTTTACTTAAATAGTAACGTGGCAGGGAAGGCACAGAATCCATCTTCCCCAGAAAACAGGGGAAAATCCTGTGAAAGGAAGGGTCAATGTTCTCTCACACAAATCCTTGTGTCACAAAAAATACTCAAATACTCTCATTAAGTCACAGGCTGTCACATCTCATCCAGGATATTTATGGAAAGGCTTGATAGAAGCATCTCACAAGCATCAGGTGGGTGATCCTGAGTTATCCAGCTCAATTATTGATCAGCAATGTTCAGGAACTCCTGGATCTGGGATTTTGGGTACACCCTTCAGGGTTTGGGGTCCAGAGAAGCTTGAATAGCTTAAAGACCACAGATTTGTATTCTGGTGAGCCCACACTAAATAAACCTGGAGAACAGACTCAAAATATCTCTGCATGAGGAGCTATTTTTCTTTCTGCACGGTTATAAAATGACTCACACAAAAAACAATCCTAAAAGTTGGCATTTAAAGCAACTCTGATGCAAGTTGGGCATCGGCCTGAGGAGAGTGCACAGCACAAGGAGTGATTTTGTGTTAATTGGTGACTTCTTCAACCCTGTGCCTGCAGGTGAAGCAATTCCACCCCCTGGCCAGTGTTACCTTCTGATATTCCTCCTTGGATCTCAGGGCAGCTTCCATCTGCTCCTGGGAGAAGGTGTAGATGGCCGAGCGGTACTGAGTGCCGACATCGTTCCCCTGCCGCATCCCTGGGGGGACAGAACACAGGGGGATCAGCTTCCCTCCCTCCCTGGGTGCTGGAAGGACCCCAAAACACCCCCATTTCACAGAATTCCAGGATGGGTTGGGGTGGGAGGGACCTTTAAGCTCATCTCATTCCGTGGGACAACTGCCATGCGACACCTCCCGCTAAATTCAGGATGTTACAGCTGGATTAGCGCAGTTTCTTCCATGCACAATCAGCAGGTAGGGTTAGGAAGTCCAAGTCTTTGGTTAAAGAGTCCTGAAGGTATTCAACGCTGATATTTCCTTTTAAATTTCCTTTTAAATTTCCTTTTAAACAAAAATGGGCATTTTACGGTTTTGTTCCATCACACAACAGTAAAACAGAGATGCCAAACCTTAAATAATTAATCTGCAGTAACTGAAATCAAGGCACTCTTAAAAAAAAAACCACAAAACTGATTTTGAACCATGCAAATGGTTACCAAAAAAAAATTGATTTTATCAAGCGCTTATAATTTTTTTTTTTGTGCTGTGGGAGTACAACTTAATGGGAGAAAGGTACAAAATACTTTTGGAGAAAAAATAGTTATTTTTGGGACAGGCTGCCCAGAGAGCTTGTGGACTCCCCACCCCTGGAGGTGTTCAAGGCCAGGCTGGATGGGCAATTTTGGCACCAGGATTTTGTGATGTTTCTGCTGGTATGTGTAACCCCTTCAAAAGACTTGATGTATGAAGTTTGGGATTTCTTAAGCAGAGTCCTCCCAAAAAGCTGCAATTCAAGACAAATTGGAAATCATCAGGATTGGTGTCATGATTGCCACCAGGCTGCAAAAGCCCCTCTGATGGTCCCCATCAACTCTCAGGAGTGTGGAGACGAAATGGAAAAAGGAAATGATGTCCTGATACCCCCCTGGAAAAGGGAGTGGAGAAAGTATTTTCCTCTGGTATTACTGGAGGGAAAAGATGCCCTCAATTCACTACTCCTCATTAAATCATGGATTTATCCCTCTTGGACCCCCCCAAGGCAACAAAAAAAATAATTAAAAGGGAAATACTATAAACAAAAACTGCCTGAAATATTTATGAACAACAAGACACAAAAATATTTTAAAATATGTATTAGGTTAACTGCACTCAATGACCAACAGCTACATGAAAGAATCTGATTCCAGAACATCTGACGGAGTTTTCTGTTGATGTGGGTAATTTTTCTGGCTGTTAAAATGTATTATTACAATAAAAAACAACAGCAAGCTTCTTCATCAATACTTAAGAGTATCAAGTGCCACCAAGGGATATTTTGTTCAGTCCTTTGGAAGTTCTTCCAGGGTGGCAGGGAGCTCTGGGAAAACCAGTTTGGGATAAAATGAGGACAGAGCAGGAAAGCTTTAGCTTGGCCAGGATATGTTAATGCTGATTGATGTTTGAGCTTAAGCATTAACATTCTACAAATCTATTTATTGCTTAACAAACTGTTTAACAATCAGATAGGGAGGAGATTACAAAAATCTCTCTAAATGGAGGGGCACTACAGAGGGTGTTGGTTTCCAGCATGAATTTAGGAGTTTAAGTTTGGTGTGAGCTCACGTGCACAGTGCTCTGAGTGAAAAAATCAGATTATTTAATATCTGCATGTGCCAACGTGACACAGAATCAGGGAGCCAGTCAGATTAATTAATTTATTGAAGAGAAGGTTAAGAGGAGAAATTACTCTAAATTAAAAATATATTTCTAGAGAAAATCAAAACAAAAAGAAAACCACCAGAGAAATGATCCTCTTCAGTCTTGCCAAAGTTGTTTAACTTGGAAGGGCAATTGAAAGGCAAAGTATCCAAAATCCAGGTGGGAAATAAGACAACAACCAAGCAACAAAGAGCATTTATCTCTTGAGCAATAACATAAAGCCACATTCCATTCCTGAGGGCTTCACTTTAAGGAAATACAGTTTCATAGAATCACAGAATCATGAAACAGTTCGGGTTGGAAGGGACCTAAAGGTCACCCAGTCCCACCCTTCCCATGGGCAGGGACACCTTCCACTATCCCAGGTTGCTCCAAGCCCTGTCCAACCTGGCCTTGGACACTTCCAGGGGGGATCCAGGGGCAGCCACAGCTCCCTGGGCACCCTGTTCCTTTTTTCAGACAGGCAATTTCAAAACAAAACAACTTCTGCTTGAATCTTTGAAACTCCACAGTGCCTCTGTGATTAAACTCTTAACTCAGAGAAGGAACAATTCCTCCAGAACATCATCTGAACATCTTCAGAGCAACTGGATTTTTTTGGGAAAGGCTGGCTGTGTCTCTAACTCTTCTGTGAGATGTCTCAAAGCCATTCTCTGTGCAAAACCAGACAGTTTATGGGTAGTTTTTTAGCATAGCTCCAGGAGATCAATTTTTTCCTCAAGGATAATAGGGAAATCTGTCAGTAGGACCTGAACTTTCCTTTTATTCAGGGCTGAGATGATAAAGATGTTATTTTTTGAAGCTGGTAGGAAAATCTATTAACCCTGAGGAATCAGAGAATCACTGAGGGTGGAAAAGGCCTTGGAGATCATCAAATCCAACCATTCCCCAGCACTGCCAAGGCCACCACTGACCCCTGTCCCCAAATGCCACATCCACATGGCTTTTAAATCCCCCCAGGGATGGGGACTCCAGCACTGCCCTGGGCAGCTGGGCCAGGGCTGGACAACACTTTCCATGTAGGAATTGTTGCTAAAATCCTTATTCTGGTTCCATTCTACAAAGAATGTTTAAAAATGAAGAAGTGGGCTCTGTGTTTTAGTCCCTCCCCTTCAGCTGAAGTTCAGAATCCTGACTCAGAATCCTGGTGTTTGTACCTGAGGGGATGGAGGAGTGAAGAAGCCCCAGACAATGTGGCAGGATGCTAATTCAGGCTTCCTAATGAATTCAGAGCCAGAACAAATCAAAGAAGAGCTGCATTTAAAATAATTTTAAAAAAAAAGAAAAAAAAAAAAGGGTTGGGGAATCCACCACTGCCCTGGGCAGCCGTGCCAGGGATGGACAGCCCTTCCCATGAAGGAATTGTTCTGATCCAGATCTACTTCAGTAATATCAGTGGGGCAAGACAGAGATGGGAAAAGGCAAATGCTGTGTCCTTGACCAGGTGATCAGGAACACAGCCAGCAGGAACAGGAACAGCCAGACCTCCGAGGTAACAGCCTGGCACTCACTGGGGAGGCCTGAAACAAAGAAAACCAGCTGATCTGCTGGGAACAGCCAGAAAACCTTTTGTCAAAGAGCTGCTTTGATAGAGAGGTTGGTTTTAGAACAGAGAGAAAAGCAGAGAATTTTCACCTCTCTGGCAAAAGACAAAAATATGTGGGGTTTGGATACGGTTGCGTGGTGCCAAAGTGTAAAAAAGTCCAAAATCCAACAGCCCAGGCTCTGTGTGAGCACTGGGCTGTTGTTTAAAGCTCTTGTCTCCGGAGAACCAGGGTAGATGAGGGCATCTGGAGCTTAAAATCTGTTCAGATGTCAGGCATGGATCATATTCAGGAATTTCCCTCTGGCTGACCAAAGCACCTCAGCAGAGCTCAGCCCTGAACACTCTGGAGAACACAGAATGTCCTCACTGTGCCAGCAGAGCCCAGAGCACCAATTAACCACAGAAAGCCCCTCAGGAGCTGAGCTCTGCTTTATATGAAATGGAAATTTGTGGTGAGAGGATGGTGGCTGGAGAGAACAGGGAGCTGTGATGGGCTCCCAGATCCTGTCAAAGGAACGATTCCCAGCCTGAGACTGCCATGAAATATAAACACACTGCCACTGGGAAAGCTGCTCTTTGCCAAGGTGTAGACAACAGGCAAAGAAATGGCCCTAAAAATCCCTTTCTTACCAACACTTTGGTATCTTCTGATGCACCTGGCTAGGAATGACTTAGTTTCGATCTTGCTCACATTCTTTGGCATCAAAGCAATAAATGCTGGCTCTCCTTTGGTTTGAATTACTGGAATATGGACTGGAATATGGAATCCCCACCCCTGGAAATGTCCAAGGCCAGGATGGACGAGACTTGGAGCAACCTGGGATAGAGGAAGGTGTCTCTGCCCAAGGGCAGGGGGTGGAATGAGGCAATCTTTAAGCTCCCTTCCAGCCCAAACCATTCTGTGATTCTCTGATCAACAAAATAAAAACCAAAACAGATTTCTCAGTACTACTTTTTTTCTTCAGAAACTGCAAACAAGCAGACTTGTTTCCAAAAAGCCAATGTTTAATACATTACCTACAGAAAGCTAAAGCAAAAGACACTTTATTTTATTGGCCAAATCAAGGAATTCTTTCAAAGACTCAACCCTCTAATGACTTGAAAGTAACACTTATACACCATTCCTTATCTTCCCTCCATTTAAAAATAATAAAAAAAATGTAATGGCATCATCCGTCAACTTTGCTATTCTCGGAGGATCCCAGGCATAATGGAGATAAATGGCTGAGGTCTCTTCCACTCTTCTCTGCCATCCAGTGAAATTTTAAAGGGCAGTTCATAGCTCTTATTTTTATCATAATTTTTCCCATGATTTATAGACTTTTCTGCAGCTGTCACTTATTTTCTTATACCTGCAGCAACCTGAGGTACGGATTGGTCATTTTCTTCTCCCCAATCAATCCTTGCTGAGTTAAGACTAATAAAACTCCTTCTTCCAGCTCATCATATCATTATTTAGTAAAAATCAATTGCACCATGTCACCCTGGCTTGATGTCATCACTCACTCTAATGATTACATCCATACAGCTTAAAAGTTGCCAGGGGAAAGTAAAACTCTTTATGGCACATGATTAAAGGAGAAAAATGTTAATAGGAAAGAATTTCGTTATAGTGCTGTGCATTGAGAGTTCTGGATGATTTTCAAGGTGCTGCTGTGCAGGAAGTATAAATTAAATAGAAAAGAGTTTGTTCAGGAGGTTTAAAAGAATTAATGAGCTTGTACATAATAAAGGAAAGTTTTACACTGTCAACAAGGTTTAGAAAGTTTTCAGTATACACAGTTCTTAGTGTCAAGGAGGAAACTCTGGGTTTGGTCCTGTTTTGGCACTAAAAAATCTTTGAGGTCTATTCCAACCCAAACCATTCTGTGATTCACATACCAGAAACAATACTGCTCTTTTATCACTACAAATATTTTATACATATTTTTTTAAAGGAGAAATTCTTAAGGAAGACTTGGTTTAGAAGAAAAGTTCCCTGTATGTTCATTATTTATTAATTCCTTCAGATATAACAATCTATAAATGCATTTTTGAATGCCCTTTAACCTTTGAAGGAAGTGCACCATCAACCTGAGCCCAGGAAAAAAAACTCTCAAAGGTTTGTTTTGGATAAGTGAAACAAAGCTCAAGTATTAACTCAAGTATCACTGCCAGGCAAAAGTGTTAATCCATTTCTACTTATTAATTGAAAATTCATATTTACCAGTAGTGCACAGAACAGAAGAATAGAACAGTGAATTATGCACATAAATCATCCTTAATGGCACTAACTTTATTGTAGGGGACTTTAATCAAACTTGACTTCACTTTAATCAAAAGTTAAATGATTTGGTTTAGGCAGGATTTTAGACATTTTCTGCCATAAATAGGCATTAGGCTTTTTCAGAGGTACTTTCTCTTCAAAATCTGAGAGCTGGATGAACTTCAACCTGCTGGAGAAACTCCAGAGGAAGCCACAGAGATGCTCTAAAGGCTGGAGCCCCTTTGGAGCCAGGCTGGGAGAGCTGGGAGAAGAAAGAGAAGGATCCAGGGAGAGCTCAGAGCCCCTTCCAGGGCCTAAAGGGGCTGCAGGAGAGCTGGAGAGGGACTGGGGACAAGGGATGGAGGGACAGGACACAGGGAATGGCTTCCCAGTGCCAGAGGGCAGGGATGGATGGGATATTGGGAAGGAATTGTTTCCTGTGAAGGTGCTGAGTCCCTGGCACAGGTTTTACAGAGAAGCTGTGGCTGCCCCTGGATCCCTGGAAGTGTCCAAGGCCAGGCTGGATGGGGCTTGGATCAGCCTGGGACAGTGGGAGGTGTCCCTGCCCATGGGAGGGGGTGGGATGAGATCATTTTTAAGGTCCCTTCCAACTCAGACAATTCCATAATTCTATGAACACGGGAAGGGAATGAAATTTTTATCAACATTTACTGGTGAAGCTGGAACTGAGCTTTGGTTTAGGCAACCAAAACTGACCAAAGATCGATGCCTCATTTGAGTCAACTGGGTTGACAACACCCATGGGAGCTCAGCCCCTCTACACCCATGGAAACATCTAAATTTAGGTGGATTTAGCTCAGCCTTTATCCCTCCTGCCTGTGCTGGAGAAACAAGCCTGCCTGGAGATCTTGATAGCCTTCAATCCCAAATAAAATGCAGGGATGTGTGGAAGAGACTAGAGGGCATGACAGAGGACAGAAATGAGCTCCACATTTTCTAACTGCTGGAAAACAGGAATAATGCCCAAAAGCATCAGTCATGTCAAAGGTATTTCTGTTTGGGCCTTGGAATCGGGCCCTCATTGCTGATTTTCTTCAGGAATTAACTTTGCTGTGATGTTACCAAAAGCTGAACAACTGATGATGGGGAAAAATACGATTAAGAAATTCAGGGATTCAGATCAGTTACCACACGGGCTCAGCTATGGAGCCACACAGATTTGCTGTTGTTTTCTTCATGTGCCTTCTCCTTTCTCTTTGTTTATCTGTTGTTCATTAGTGCCTCGCCTCAATTTAGGCATTTGCCAGCACTACGGATCCAAACCCACTCTGATCCACCAGGTGCTGTTGCAATAGTAATAAAAATAATTAGCGATAATAAAAATAATAGTGTTGTCATTTGCTTTTATCAGCAGATAAGCTCATGGGACACTGCTCTCTCAAAACACAGACAAGTGTGCTCTTATAAATATGCACAAGGAAATTGCAGGAAGAGAAAAACAGTCATTCACTGAAAATATTGTTGTTCAGAAGAGAATCAGCTTTGACCTCTTGTACCTAATTATACACGAAAACAAAGATTAAAAGCCTACTAATAATCACCATAAACTATGATTAATGATGCCACGCTTCAGTGCCTCAGATTTCCAGACCCAAGTACAGTAAATTCACTATTATTTGAAGAAGAAAACAATGTTTGGTACCTCTTTGTTTTGACTTCATCTATTGTTTTCCTTGACTAAGGATTAGGAACGATCCATCAAAAAATTCTGCAGGAAAAGACTTTCTAAGGTTGCGCTCTCCTAATTCTACAAACACATTAAAATTTAGATGTTGTTATTCTCACCACATTCCCGTCGGTTTCATGGATAGAACCATGGCGTCATGGAATGGTTTGGGTTGGAAAGGACCTTTAAAGATCATCCCAGAATCACAGAATATTCTGATGTTATATTATATATATATAAAATATAACCTCATTCTTCCTTATATCCAGTATAAACCTCACCTCCCTCAGGTGGATTCATGTTTCACACAGAGTTTTAATTTTCAGTAGTTCTGGGGAAATGGTCCACACATCCTTGACAGATGTAAAATAAAGAACCTAAAAGCAGTTGAAAGAGGAGTTCAGAGCTCGGGAGGACTTTTACCCTTGAGCCAGAATTGATTCAGCACCACTCACTTCAAAAAGTGAGCCCACCTCAGCAACCACCGCTCCGGTTAATAATCCCCTTCATTAAGAAAGATGCAGGGAAAATATCATCTCCTAAACTGCAAATATAGGTCAGGAAAAGTCTTTTCTAATTTATATGGATAAAAAGAGTCCAACCCTGCAAATTAGGACACGGCAGCTGAAATTCCTCAGGATTCAAAGCAGCCTAATAACACCTATTTATTTTTAATGCCTGTTTACTCCTGGAGAAACACAAAGAGTGGGAACAACAAAACACAAGATTTCGGTTCAGGAAGGAGATGGTGCTGCATTCTCAAAGCGCAACTCTGACAAAGAAATTATTATTTTGAAAAAAAAACAACACAAACCACAGGTATTTTGGAGGTGAGTTTGGGCAGGGGAATAAATTCGTTGCTGGTTGGATGAATTAGCATCAATCAACTGTCCCACCACTGGGATTTCATTGGAAAAAGCAGAAATTAGAAGAAGGCAACAGAAAGGCTCCTATCAAACAACCCAGTTCTACTCTTGAGTGTCCAGCCCTGCAGGAACCACCACACATTTATCATTATTGTGTCCTGGCACATAGATTTCCATGGCTTACGTTAATTTATCAACACAGAGCTGTGCTTTATTCGTTTCCTTCAAGGGCCTCCCAGCAATGTCTTTACCACTGATTTAATTAGCATCCTCTTCACTGTATCCTCCGAGTCATTAATGAAAATATTGAGGAGTATTGGACCAAGAATGGCTCCCTGAGGGGCTGGTAATTCTATTTTGAATATATTTAATATGCCTGGTGACAATAGATTTTGTATTTCTACTGTTTTTTGTTACACCTTGTAATAATGCTGAGACCATCAAGGCTCTTAATAACGTTTGAAATACACGACAAAGGCACTTTAATCTGAGACTCACAAATCTCACTCAAATTATAAAGGGAAGCGTGTTACAAAAATGTAAAGGCAAAACATAAAAATGGTTATATTTTACTGAGAGAGATTATTTTTTTTTTCCCTTTAATCTCCAAATGAAGTTCCAGGCCTGTAGCAGAATACCAAATGTTGGTTTAGGGTGGCTGCAGCATTTTTTATGTGTACAGCTGTTCTTCCACTGGTATAAGTAGACACATCTGCTCATTAGCAACACAATGTCATTTCTAGTGTCTAATTTTAATTATTTGCAGATGATAGATTCCTTATGCAATGTCTAAAAAAAGTACAGGCCTTCAAAGCTGGGGAGAAATAAATATCCCCTCTGCAAACAAACTGGGTCAGCAGAACGAAAAGCAGATATTAATCTGGAGAATTCCTGTATCAGCACCAAGGCTAAATGCCAGCATGTTTGGAAGGTCACAGGGAAGAGAAATGGCTCCTACATTTCTTCTTTATCGTGGATACACAAGACATATGGACTGAGAGACGCTCTGAACAAGTCTGGCAGGTGATGAGTTTGTTGTAGGACAGATGGTCCTCAACTGCTGGAAAAACATCAGCCCTGCTTACATTTCCTGCACAAACACAGGCAAGATAAGGACTTGTCCCTGACAGGAATGAGATGCCTTACAATGACTTTGGTTCTCTGGGTATTCACAAAGGATCAACAAGGCTGGAGAGGAAATTCCAGAAGCCCCTGAGCAGCGGTGGCCACAGGTTTGTCCTTCACCCTGTGGTCAGAGAGTGACCAAAGCTGTGGAGTCCTGGCTTCCTCTCTGCCACTAACTCAAAAATCCAAAGAGAAAGACAGAAGGAATGAAAAATGATGGGATTTCTGGACAACAGGCACTCACCACAGGGAACTGTAGCTGTACCCAAGTTGTTCCCTGTGGGCTGGGAATGATTGGGTACTTTTGAGGAATGTGGGGAGCAGAACCAGCTAAACAAGCATTTGGTTTGGACTGTGCTCAGGAAAGAACAGAGCTGAAGGAGGCAAGTGGATTTTTCATTTCTCCCAAACATGTTTTCACAGAATCACAGAATGGTTTGGGTTCAACAGGACCTTAAAGATTGTCTTGTTCCATGTCCTGCCATGGATAGGGAAAACTTCCACTAGACCAGGCTGCTCTAAAAAGAAATTAGTTTGGTTGCCTGCTTGACTTTTGTACAGACCATGAAAGCAAGAAGGAGCCTTTCTTTAAAGTCACCTTGAGCTGGCTGAAATCTCTGACAGACAAAGGACTTCACCCACACACAGGTCAGGAGAATTCCAAGATTAAAGTCCTTTACAGGACTCACATTTGCACCACGCCAAACACTCTCCTCTGGTATCAGATTGATTTTTCCAAAGGTCTGGAGAAACAGTTTCTCATACCCCACAAAGAGCAGTCAAACTTCCAGATCTGATCCAATGTGACATGTTCCTCCCCAGCCAGGAGCACAGTGGGGTTTGGAATTGGCTCAGGCACCGCAGGTCGGTGCTGATGCCACAAGGGTGATCCCACCAGAATTCCTGCTCCTGGCAATTTAAATCCTGGCTGCAAACCACGTTTCAGTTCCATTCATGCAGGGTTAATTTTCAGCCTGAGCAGAGAACTTTGTGATTGCCAGAGTCAACACAAACAAAGAGCTTGTATCTGGCTGAAAGGTCGGGGACAGAGGAGAAAATCACCCTTTTCCCCAACAGGGAAGTCAAATATTACTTTACAGAAATTGTGACACTACAGAAGACACACGAAACTGATGGGCTGAAAATCCAAGTCCCTCTCTATAGGCTGCAAGAAGGTGCCAGCAGGACCATGGTGAGGGCACAACTTTAAGGGGACAGTCAGGCTTACAGTCTTAAAAAAAATCTGGAAAGCTCTGAGGATAGCCCCAGTAAAAAAACAGCCAATACAGACTTTGCCCTACACCTCGGCAAATGTTAAAAAATAAAACTATCTACAAAGATTTTTTTGGTAGTATTTTTGGCATATCCCATTCATCCCTCATTTCTGTATCAGTGACAAAGAAACATCATCTCAAGCACTTATAGAGCCATCCAGAGCAATCCTCTTACAGATCAGCTCATTCCTGGGAGAGCAGGAATGCTGAGCAGGGCACTGGAGGCTGAGCAGAGATGACAGCCATATGCCACTTGGCAGAAGTCAGGGAGTTGTTTGTTGCTTTTTCAGTCTCCCAATTCTAATGAATTATAAAATAGAGCCTAAATTAACAGTCAGGAGGACTTTGTCAGGGCCCCACACTTCGGAGATGCTCATTGGGGAGGATCTCTTTCAACTGTTTGATTTGATCAAAGGTTCCTGCTTTTCAATTGACTTCTGTGCACTCCAGAGCTTCCCTAAACAAGAGCCAGGCTCCTTCCCAGGGACAATTTGAATCCCAGTGAGGTGTCAGTTTCTTCTAAAGGACAACTGCTTAGAAAGCAGGAGTTTTTGAATATTAATACACTCATACAATGATGAATGATGGGACTGGCAGTCTGTACTCTTCAGCAACCTGGTACCAACTAAACCAATACCAAAAGGTCTTAATCTGCCACAGAATGTACACATTGTATGTTTAATGACATCAGAACAATGAGACAAGTCCATTAACTCTGCTGGGGGTAGAAGGGGTGAAATGGTGTTACCCCAAACACTGGAAAAAGATAAAACACACTGAGCTTTTGTATTTTCGAATGAGAACCACACTCAAGAAGTTCAGCACTTGCTGTATGAGACAAGAGATTCACCCAAAGATTGTGCTGAATTTCATGAATAAGAAATCTTGTCATTTATCTTCTTAGTCAAAGTCTTCTCATTGGCAGACTGAGTCCTGCATTCCCACGAGGCTGCCTGAATAAAACTGTGTGCACACAGCTCAACCTCAAAGGAAAAAAAACATTGCAGGTCAGAGAGGTAACTCTCACTTTCAGTGTCTTTACATAAATCTGTATTTCCCACAGCCAGCTGAAAACAGGTACAAACCAAAAATAGGTACAAACCAAGGCAAAGAAACAATCCCAATTCAGAGACCTTCTACCATCCCTACCTTACAAAACACAAATCTGGCATTGGGAACTTGTGGTTCAGGTTTTTCTCAAATCAAGAAATATGAATGAGGTGTGAAGAGCTTTGCAAAATTCTTGGACTGAGATTAGAACAATAACATCACAGAATCACAGAATCATTTAGGTTGAAAAAGACCTCCAAGACTTCCAAGATTAAGTCTAATCTCCACCTCATCGCCAGCCCAGAGCACTGCCTGCCACGTCCAGTTCCAGTGTTCCTTGGGCACTTCCAGGGATGGGGACTCCAACAGGAAAGGGACAGCCCCTCCTGAAGTTTGACAGCCTCTTCCATGAAGAAATTCCTCCTGGTGTCCAACATCCCCTTAAGGAACCATAAAAATACCCAGGCAAAGCAACCTGTGCAGGGCTGGGGCATGCAAAATCTTCTGAGAACAATTCCATCTTTTCCAGGGGTAAAGTGATGCTCTCACTTCTGGCAAATTATTATGGAAGAACCACATGGAAATTCTACTGATCCAAGCTTAGATGAAGGTTTGGGGCTGTTTTCACCAAGCACTGCCACACAGAAGCCTGAGACAGCTGTGAAGGATTTGGGTGTCTCCACGGCTCGGTGTCACATGGATACAGGAGCTCATTCCCAGAAGGAATTCAGCCACATTAGCAAGGCCTCCTGCCTGGCCTAATTAGGTGATGCTTCCCAGCTGCCAGAAATCCAAGAGTGAATCACACATCTGCCACATTCACCGTCTTCTGAAAGCACAGACTGGAACGGTGCTGAACCTCAGTTGTATGAGGATATAAAGACATAATGTCATGATTTTAGTTTGGTTCAGAGCCAGAATGAATCATAAATTCAGCTGATGAGTTTATCTGACCTGTTATCACAACTACTGCACTTCATCCACATATCAGTGTGCCCAGATAATGAACTTCAGTCACCCTAAAGCCCTTCAGGCACTTCCCTGTTCTCTGTAGGCCACAGGCTGAGCCTAAACCACTCCAAAAGCCACGACTACAGACATGGCAAAGGATTGATTACCTGGGTGTTGTTCAGCAGAAATCCATTTCTCATACCTGGAAGATGAAGAATCATAAATTCCTGCTCATCAGTTCCCAGCTCTGGCAATCAGGATGAATCCAAACATATGAATAAGACACGTGGACCAATTGTCCTGATGCATCAAAACAACTCATCCATGGGAGTCATGGAAATCCAGAATGGTTTGGGTCGGAAGGGATCTTAAAAACCATCTCATTCCACCCCCTGCCATGGGCAGGGACACCTTCCACTATCCCAGGTTGATCCAAGCCCTGTCCAACCTGGCCTTGGACACTTCCAGGGATCCAGGGGCAGCCACAGCTTCTCTGGGCACCCTGTGCCAGGGCCTCACCACCCTTACAGCCAAGAATTCCCTGCCAATATCCCATCTAAACCTCCTCCCTTTCAGTTTGAAGCCATTCTTCTTTCCCTGTCCCTCCAGGCCCTTGTAAATATTCCTCTCCATCTTTCCTGTAGGCTCCCTGTAGGTGCTGGAAGGCCTCAGTGATGTCACTCTGAGGATTCTCTTCTCCAGGCTGAAAGAAAGAAGCCACCCTCTGGTGATGGCCAATTTCAGATAATCCAAATAAGAAATATAGCAAGAAAAAGATCTAAAACCAAAAACTGGTAGGACAGAAAGAAAAACTCCTCCATAAACTCTACAAGAAACCAGGAAGGCCCAACAGCATGGTTTGAGGGCGGAGACTGTCTTAGAATCACACAGTCCTGGAATGGTTTGGAAAATACCTTAAAGATCACCTTGTTCCAACCCTCTGCCGTAGGGAGGGGTCTGTCTGAATGCAGAGTTCCAAGTTTTTCAGGGATGGTGCAGATAAATGATCCTGAACACAGCTCTGAAGGAGGGGTTGGAAAGGGAGGCTCATAAATCAACAGCATGGGCCACTGCACTTGACAGATTCACAGGATTCCTTCTCCTGACTGGAATCAAGCCCCTCTTTTAAAATGATGGATTATCCCATCTGAAAGACTCGAAAGGATGGTGATGGAAAAAGACTCCAATGTTTAATTATACTGAGGGATGTGAAGCTGTTTCATTCCACAGTGGAACTTTCCAAACTTCAGCTCCCAACTACCGGAGCTTGTTCTGGTTTATCAGGATCAGGTTCTCAACCTGTGACGTGGTACCTGCAAGGATGACTTGATCATGCAATCACAGAATATCCTGAGTTGGAAAGAGACCCACCAGGATCACTGATCCAATTCCTTGGGGTCTCCCAGGACACCCCAACAATCCCACCCTGTCCCTGAGAGCATTGTCCAAACACTCCTGGAGCTCTGGCAGCCTCAGAGCTGTGCCCATTCCCAGCTGTTCCAGTGCCCAACCATCCTCTAAAAACAAGAACATTTTCCTGATATCCAACCCAACGCCCCCTGACACGGAGTTCTCTCTCTCCAATGTGTCTATTCCCAGCACTGGGGCAGATTTCTGGGCTCTATATCCTTTTTCTATTCATCTCCAGCAATCCCCCAGCAATATTTCCATCGATCCCTGGGATGGCAACAGGGGAACTGCACAACATGTTCTGATTTCCTGGCCCTGCAGACAGAAAATTCCTGACTCAAGCCCCTTCCATACAGGCAGAAGTTGCAATAACCACTTTGGGCTCAGTGGAAGACACTTATCCACAATAGTCCCTGGATCCCTCTTTGAGTTTCTGTTTCCCGGGATGGCATCACATTTTGGAGGTATCATCTGCAAATTTTTTGTTCCCAGATGCGGTAACAAGTGGCATAATTACGATGGTTGTTCAAATATTGAAATGAGTTACTTGTGTGCAGCGTTTCTGAGAAATGGGAGAAGGGATGGGGTTTATTGGAACTCTATAAACATGCAAAATGTTTTCTGCACACAGTTTCTCATTTCTGTTTGCACAGATGTGGGTCGTGTCAGCACAAAACCTCTGCCAAGAAGGATAAATTAAATCCAAAGGTTTGGATAAGGCAGAGAGGTAGAATGATCCACTGGTGCCTCTGCACAACATCTCTAACCCTGTTTGCTCCCTTTTTCTAATCACAAAATATGCTCAATACCGTTGAAAAATGTCAAATCCCAGGTTGTGATGAAGGATAAAGGGCCTGGGTAGAAATGAAATAAAATAAAGTAAAATAAAA
>NC_031770.1:110727825-110729907 GCF_001522545.3 Parus major
AGAAAAGAAAAGAAAAGAAAAGAAAAGAAAAGAAAAGAAAAGAAAAGAAAAGAAAAGAAAAGAAAAGAAAAGAAATAAAAAAAGCAAAATAAAATAAAATTTCAAAAATAAAGTAAAATAAAATAAGATAAAATTATAGAAATTTTGAAGATGCAAAATAATATGCTCTAATTGAAGAGACAAAAGAAATTACAGAATAAATTGTCATAATCAAAGTTGAAGAGATTTTTCCATTGTCTCCCGTGCCACTCTGTGGGAATTTTCCCAGCCCAGGCAGCTGTAAGGGAGGAGGGGCACTCAGAGCTTCTGTGCTCCCATTCTCCCTCACCCTCTCTTTCTCTGTCAATAAATGTCTGCAATCATATTCCCGAGCTCCAGTGTGATTTCAAGGTTCATCTCTTCCATGCAGCTCAAACACTAATTATCCCAGCTGTAATTAGTAAGATAATTAAATACTGGCTCGCTCATCACTCTACCTTGTGTCGGGTCATGATTCTCCCAGAAGACCTTGAGCAGTTGCTCAAAGCTGATGTTTTGTGGCTCAAACACCACCCGGACGGCCTCGGTGTGCCCAGTTCTGCCTGCAAATTCAAAATAAAATCAGATTTTAGCAGTGACAATTAGCCAGGGCGCACTCAGGGTTTTGTCTCTGTGATTCCAAGCACAGTCCTTTGGTTTTGTTTCACGTTTTCTGAAACATACTTTGATTTAGCACCATTTATACCTGAGCTTTTTTGCACAATATTTTATATTTATGTCAACTCTACTAAATCTGTTTGTTCAGACAGGGCTATTGTGAAATAAACTATGCAGAGAGACGAGAAGACAGTGATGTTATTACAGCAGTTTGTTAGTTTTAAGGAGAAAAAAATTAATAATTCTAACAAATATATGACTGAAAACTAGCAAAATATTTTAAATATTCTAAATAGAGCATTAAAATATGAAAGCTTTTATGTCTAAGATGTCTTGACTGGGTTTTGTTCCCATGGAGATATGGATAATATAATGGATTATTAAATAATTATCATTATTGTAAAATATCAATAAAATTGATGATGATAAAAACAAATGCCAAGGGTGTTTTTACACAAGATCACACAAATAATTCCAAACTGTTTCACAATATCCAGTAGGCTCAAAAGTGTCAAAGAAAGCCTGGCTGAACTTTAAATTTTATGACAGCAGAAATACAAGAAAGACTAGCAGGAATTACAGCACTTAAAAAAAAATATTCCTAATTTTCAGTTACACTTTGGAAAGAAGTTTTTTCATTTCTGATGTGTTTATAACTCACAATATTATTGAGAGATCCAACTTCTGAAGAATCCAGCCACATAATTCACTTAAATTTAAATTAATAGTGATGAGTACTCTGACTTTTCAGGTGAGAGTCCACTGCACAAAGTGCATTTTATGTTTTATATATGTTTTATATTTTGTAATTTAAAAATTAGACATTTTTGTTGTCATTACCTATTCAAGAATGGGGAAAAAAATCTCATCCTTCACTTAAATTATATGAAGTAAATATCTAAAAAATGAACTTGATCTGCCTTTTGGTATGGATATATTAAGCTCCTTGATCAAACAAGGGAGGTTTTTATTTAATTTACACCAGCACAAACTCCAGATTTATTCCACTGATTTCAACAGAATCAAGGAATTCCACACAGGCTGAATCTGGCCCAGTGATGGCTCCTGAATCAAGAAAATGATTGATCCAAACAAGAAAAATCAGATTCTGTGAGTAACTGAGGAGGGTTCAGCAGACACATGAGGAGAAATTTGAATTTTTAAAAATTGATAGAAATGAAAAGGATGCTGGGAAATATTAAAGAGCCATGATGGGGCAAAGTGTGACAGGATTTTATCAGTTAATGGGGCACCTGAAGCAAAACCAAAACGAGGCACAGAGGGCTGGGCCTGCTGATAAAAGGGATTTGAAAGACTGGAATTAAAATTTAGTCTGGAATGCAGAGGAGTAAAGGAGGGCACATCTGGGATACCTGTAGTCTAGATTTGATAAAATCAAAAATCAAAAATCAAAAATCAAAAATCAAAAATCAAAAATCAAAAATC
>NC_031770.1:110731187-110733544 GCF_001522545.3 Parus major
GCACTGGTGAGGGCACACCTGGAGTGCTGTGTCCAGTTCTGGCCCATCAGTTTGGGAAGGACATTGAGACACTTGAGCGCATCCAGAGGAGGCAACGAGGCTGGTGAGGGGCTGGGAACACAAACCCTGTGAGGAACGGCTGAGGGAGCTGGGGTTGTTCAGCCTGGAGAAAAGGAGATTCAGGGGTGTCCTTATCACTCTCCACAGCTCCCTGAAAGGTGGCTGTGGGCAGGTGGGGTCGGTCTCTTTCTCCAGGCAGCAGCTGACAGAACGAGAGGACACAATCTCAAGCTGCGCCAAGGGAAGTATAGGTTGGATGTCAGTAAAAAGTTTTTGATGGAATGGGTGATAAAGTACTGGAATGTTCTGCCTGGGGAGGTGGAGGAGTCACCATCCCTGGATGAGTTTAAAAAAGACTGGATGTGGCACTCGGTGCCATGGTCTAGGTGAGGTGTTAGGGCTGGGTCAGACTCGATGACTCTGAAGGTCACTTCCAACCCAGTGATTCTGTGATTCTGTGTGTGATTGTACAACTAAAATGAGATTAAAGAGTGGCTTCTGACTTCAGTATTTTTATTTTTTTAAGCCAACATGAATCTTATGAAAGGTTTTTATCACTCAGGAGCAAATTACCTGTCTAAAATGAACAGGTTTAGATCACAGCAAAGTTTCCCAAAGAACTTAAAAACAACAGAGGCTTTACCTTTCCTCCTGACTGAAGCAGCAATTACACCTTGTCAACACTGCCTGCTCCTGCTAATCCAGAAGTTCAAAGGATCAGCCTCCTTTTTTTCCCACAATAAGGAAATAATGGTGCTCCTCTGAGAACTATAGTCTGACCTCATGAAAAATATCCTCAGATGTGTGGCTAAGAGACTGTTAGAATAGATTTAAAATCAATATTCACCCTCAGGGGAAAAGAAAGGAAGTAATGCTGCTGGCCCTACCAGATTCACCTCTCATTTTCCTCAAAGCCTTTCCACAATACAGTGGATTTTCTTTCTGCTGTGGCTATTCCTAATAACAATCTTGACATTGGTGACTTTTTGCATTAGGCTTGAGTCTGACTATGAAAACAGAATAATCCTATTTTGTTTGTGTCTCACACACTTGGTAAATCCAACGCCAAAAGAACACAGCATCAACCCAGCTAACTACTCCCCTGTACGGCGAAAAAAATAATTGAAATATTTCTAATCAAACCTTTTTTATAAGAGTTCTTAAAATGAAGAGGCAGTAATCAGAGAAACAATAAACCCACTTGTTCTCCAAAAGCCCACATGTCTTTAATGACGAATTTAACAGCCTGACACCGAGGAGCTGCAAGGATTTCAAATGATCAGTGGGAGATGTGATTCTCTCAGTGACATCCAGCTCTTCACCTTAGTGCCTCCTTCAGAATTCCTCCTGAAATGTCCATTTATATTGTCAGAGAGTCACAGTGTCCTCAGTTCACCCTGAACTGCTTTTAATTATCGGATCTTTAATATCCCACAGCAAAAGTTTGATTGAGTATGAACATTTCTAGAACCCTCAATGTCTGGATGACGTTTTTTAAATAATTTATGTAATTATAAATATAATTCCATGTGCCATTCACTGTGCAAACAGAGACCCTTTCTTTATCAGAGCCATTATCAGATTTCCAGTGCTGCCGCTCGGTTCCTTCAGCTCTGGAAGGGCTTTAACCATCGAAGAACCTCCCTGCAGATGGGAAGACTTTATTACACCGAGGCAGGGAGGGCTGAGTGCCAAGAGCAGATTGTCTGTTTATCCTGGATCCATTTCCCACTTAGAAAACACGGCCGCTCCCGGAGGATTAACTCTAGCGAGCTCATTCAGTGGGGATTCCAACCCTGGCAAAAAACGTCCCCGCAAAGAGCAGGAGAAAAAGACATCTGAGTGACACCTTTTCAATTCCTTTTCTTCCTAAGAGCATTTAGACTCTCACCTTCTTAATCATGTCCCAGGTGAGTGCCCAAGCCGAGGGATTAGGGAAGAGAACTCATTCTTTTTAACTGGCTGGATCCAGGGAGCGTTTAATTATCTCCGGCAAAGTGGAGCGGTTTCCTAGGGCTGGCTGGAGAGCTGCTCACCTGGGAGTCTCCCAGCAGCCACGTGGGTTTCACCTCCACCTGGCCCTGCTTCAGGTGAACTAAATTCTGCAATGAAAAAATTCCAAAACTACTCCCTCCTGCCTTGATTCTGGAAAACGGGAAAAAGGACCTGGCTCTTTTCAGAAATAAGGTCCTGACTCCAGTAAGTCACGGAGTCCCACAATAGTTTGGGTTGGAAGGGATGACAAAGATAATTTTATTCCATTTATTTGTACTCAGGTCTATTTAACAGCTCTTCAT
>NC_031770.1:110733809-110751982 GCF_001522545.3 Parus major
CCTGGCCTTGGACACTTCCAGGGATCCAGGGACAGCCACAGCTGCTCTGGGCACCCTGTGCCAGGGCCACGATGCCAATGTGGAATGTGAAGAAATTCAAGCAAACATCAGCACTCACTTGGGAGTTAAACCAAACTCTGTTATTCAAAGTCACAGCCCAAATAAAAATGCAAAATACTACCAAAAATCTGTGATGGGAAGGCCCTTTGAGCATCTCTTTCTCCAATCCAACCTGGGAATTTTTATTAAGTCGTGGTTATTGCTACCAAAAATTTCCAATGCCTTCCTATTTGTTAAATAAACAAACCAAAGGTTCAGCACTAAAATACTGGGAGCTCACATTTTGGGTGTCCCCTTCCCTTTACATTCTTACCTTCAAACCAATGAGGATGAAAAGAATGGGAATAATCCCAGATTCATAGATTTTTAAGAAGGGTCCATTTTAATATTTTTATTTGAATTCCTGCCCAACACTGAAAGAATTTCATGGAACACACCCTTATTTTGTACTCCTACACTGTCACTAATATGTGACTAACTTATTTTACCTCCTTCTTTATATTTTAAATCACTTTAATGACTTTACCAGCACTGAAATAGGAGATAATGCTTGGTTTATTAACCACTGTGAATTTCTGCTTTAGAAAATATCATTCTTTAACTTCTCAGTGTGATCCACACTCTTTTTTATCCAGTTTTATCAAAACATGTCAATCCTCTCCACTAAGAAGCCAATTTATCACTATGGTCCAGCCAATCCTGCAGTTCTAAATCAAAATAAATTGTCCATAAATTCTAGAAACTTCCAGAAACTTCTGCCTGGATCAAAGAAAATCAAGTATTTTATAATTCCTACAGAAAATAGCTCGTACAGCAGCTACAGTGTGGTGCCTCTGAAAAGAAAATGTTATTAAACTTCATTTATTTGGTTTATAAGAGGACAGGTGAATCACCCAGTAAATGAAAATTCATAAAGATAAGAAAATTTGCTGATAAAACAATGAACTGCTATTTCTGGTGTCTTCTAGAATCACTTCATTTTTTACCCCTTGAAAACAAAACTGGGAGAATAAAATTGCCAGTAAAAATGGGGTTGAACATGCTGTTATTGTTATTTTTTTTCACAGAAATTCTCATATTTTTCAGTAAACCGCTTGAACAAAATTTTAAAAGATTGGCAGTTTTCACAAAAAACATTGGTTTTTTTTCAAAAAATCTGCCAAATGAAAGTACTAAATGAACCTGTTTCTTATTAGCAAGTATTTAAAATTTCTGTGTCAGAGCTGTAAAAATTTTCACTGTTGTTTGCTGAAATCCTGTCTGCTCTTGAGCAGCAAAATGGGTTTGATAAACAGAGTATTGATTGGTTAGCTGAACAGAATATCTGGAAGCTAAACCACTGCTATAAACCCTTTTTATTTGTAAAATGGCTGTACACTGAACAGCCAATAAAAGGGGAAAAATAAATTATATAAACCTGTAGGTAAAAAAGGAGATGGCAAAACTTTCTTTGTTCACTGTACTTATTATAGGTTATGTTTTCATAGGAATGTCCACAATAAAAGCCCTTAAAAGGGGATTATTTCACACTCCCTCTGGCCTGGTCCTGTGGACCAGATGCTGTTCCCAGTTGGAATGTGCTCCTAGAAAAGATACTCTGGTTTAATTTCAGCCAAGTGAAGGAAAAATGTCAAAGATGGGCTTATAATTAACAACATGTTCCTATGGAATACAGGTCTTGTCAGCCAAACTCCATTTCATCCTCCCATGGAATTACAAGTCTGACTGTAATAAATGTGGGATGTAATAGCATGGATGGAACTTAGGCTTTATTAATGCATTTGACTTATTGCTTCATGACTGATTAAAAAATTAACACTCCCCCATATCGATAGTGCATGTGTTAAGTGGATTAAGAATTGTCTAAATGACATCTTTTAAAAAAAAAAAAAATTGTCCAAAGGGAACAAGGCTTGAATGGCAGCATTTTTATCTGTCCTCTGCAGGGACTGCTACAGAGCCTGTTGCTCTTAAAGCCCTTCATCAGGAATTTGCAAGAAATATCAAGTCTCAATTTATAAATTCTTTGGATAACTCGGGTGAGGAGCTGATGGGATGGCCTTACAAAGCCATTTTTTGCTGCACTGGGGTCACTCAATCAAAAATGTGTTAGAGAAGTCAGAGGTAAAGTCTCTGCTGAAGGAAGAAAGTGACACACACGGTACCTGCAAACCTTTGAGTCAAGGGTGGAAATAAACATGCAATTTCATTGCCATACTGCAGTAAAAGGAAATAAGGCCTGAACTGGGATGTCAAAGAGAAAAGGGGTTGTAGGAACAGCTCTGGTGAGATCAACCCTGGCACTAAGAAATCCTGAGAAGTCGTTTCAGTGACAGGCACCAAGTGCTGGGTGAATTTACCCTTTCCAAAAGAAACCCCTGGAGGTTTGCCACTCAAGGAGAGGAACATGGCCTCAGGAAGGTGATGCAGAAGGGACCTTTGAGAAAGCAATGGAAAAGCAGATCAAGAGTCAGTGGAAGGGATGGAAACCAAGGTGTTCCAAATGGAAAATGGCTCTTAGACGTGGAAAATGGTCCCTGCTCAGGAGCACCACTGGATCTTGGGCTTCTCCTCTAAACCCATGTCCTGTAAAGCACCTCTCCATTTTCAAATCAAATCACATTTCCTTCTGGGAGAGACACTTCAATCAAATATCAGCTAAACTTAAAGGAAAAAGTGATGGGTCTTGATAAAACAGTAACACGATGAAACATAATGATCTACAATATAAAAATGTCAAATTAAATAATGCAGGGAGCCCTTACCAGCCTTAAAGGCTGGAAATATATGAGTGAATTTTCCCTTTTTCCTTTGTTCATTTGGCTTTAACGAAGCTTTTCTATGCCAAACTCATCTGTGCAAAGAGTTGGGACTTTTGAGTTATCTTTTTTCATCATGGTTGATGAGGAAGACTCTGACCCAACTACAACTTCTGTATCATTTTTATGTAGTAGAGTTGAAATATTTTAGCTATGGAGTTGGAAATAGAAAAAAAAAAATCCACATTCTCACATTAAAAAAATTCTCCTTTAAAGCCTAAATTTAACCCTTAACTGACACATCTGATGGATGGAGCCTTTACATTCCAATAAATTGCATTTCCTCTAAAAAAAAATCCTCAAGCACCTTCCACTATCCCAGGCTGCTCCAAGCCCTGTCCAGCCTGGCCTTGGACACTTCCAGGGACCCAGGATCAGCCACAGCTTCTCCAGGAAAGCTGTGCCAAGGCCTCAGCACCCTCACAGGGAACAATTCCTCCCCAATATCCCATCTAAGCTTTCCTCAATAGCCCAAATATTTTTACCTGTTTGCTTCAGTTGTGATTTTCTCTGAAGAAGGCAAATGGAAAACAGTAATTCCCTTTGGCTGGAAAGGGAATGATAGGACACAGCAGGAGCAGAAGACTTAAATATTCAGAAAAGAATTTGAAGAGATGATTTATTGCCAAAAATGGGTGTAATGTCCCAAACCAAAGCAATACTGGGCATCTGTCTGCTGCTGGTACAGAAAAAGCTTAGATTTAAAAGTTAATAATAAATACATAAAGAACATGCCTGGATTTAGTAACCCAGCTTCAATCTATAAAGGGAAATGTTTTAATGGAAATATAACAGAAAACATGATTGATTTTTTTTTTCCTTAAAAGTTTACAGCTTTTATCTGCAAAGCCTCTGTGCCACTGTTACGCAACACAAAGAATATCCTTAAATAAATGGGTGTAACGGAAAGCAAAGAATAATAGGAATGTGGGGAATATGTCATGCTCTGAAAAGAGCTTTGAAAAGGGATAATGGAGGTAAATATAATACCTGGGAACATCTATTAATAGCAAGCTGGAGATTTGGAAAATATTAACTAACCTGAATTCAAAAAACAAGACATGAGCGTAAGATATTGTAATGTTTATTGTTTTCTACTAGAATTAGAAAAATTGTGGTTTTCTCCTTGTCTCTCTAGAGTGAATCAAGTAAGAGATTACTGCTCAGAGGAGATCTCTGAATAAAAGGTTTGGTTTCTCAAATGTGACAATTCTGACTCTTTCTGAAGCTGGAAACTACCAAAGAGCTTAGAAAAAAAAAAAGTGCAGATCTTAATACCTGAGAACTATAGACCAGAATGCCAAAAAAAAGAGGAATAAATTACTGTATTTGTGCTCTGAAAGCTTCTCCTTCATAGCTGATTTTCATTAAAGTATTCTGACAGTTCTATTATATACATAAATAAGATTGGGATCATTGTTTCCCTTCTGATTTCCCCAAAACAAATCTGCAAAAAGCAGTAGAGACAACCTGGTTTCACCAGACAGCATCAAAATGCAAGGAGAAGGTAACAGAGCAAAGTTTATGATGACAAACAGACACTCAGTGAGTAAAAAGGGAGCTAGGATGAAAATTCAGAATTAATTCGCACTAGACAAATACTTCCAAGTCCACCAAAATTAATAAAAGAATTATAGAAAGTTCTAAAAGTGCCCAAGCAACAATTTGCTTGAAAAAGTCTTTAGCAGAAACTATTAAAGAGATTCAAAAGGTAAAATTTTGACAATTTATATATATCCAGAACAGCTATAAGACATATAATTAATTAAAATTATATTTAATCATTTCATTTACTGTACTTTCCTTCAAAGACCTTTAGAAATCCTGCTCTTTCTTTTAATTATAAATTACAGCCATTGCACCTCTTCAAGTGATATTTCTGCAAGGTTACTGAAGGAGGGGGATAAAAATTTGCCCAGTAGAGATATTTGAAATTGTAATAGAGATATTAAAAATTGAAGCAAGGTCAGAAACTGGGAAATCTGGAATTTTCAGTCTTGGGTGCATGGTACAAATGTCTGCAAAGAGCAACAAAGGAGAGTTCAAATCACAAAAGGTGACAAAATTGGTTGTCTGGCTGATAAAAAGATATTTAAAACTGAAAACTCTGTTAATCAAAAGATTTTGGAGACAGAAAATCATCCTGAGAATTCATTTTCACTTCAGCTCCTTGATTGTAACTTTATTTTTCCCAACCACTCTTACAAAGGTCCCTGCAGGGAAAAGAATTTTGCTCCATGCCCAGCATCATCAGAGGCCCTATTCCAGAATATCCCATTTCTGATTGTGGAGAGAGGAATTCCTCATTCCAAGGATCTGAGGACAAAGCCCCACTTAGTGATGAGAAGAATTTTCTTAAGGACTTGTGAAAATTACGCTCCACAAAGCCCATTAACCACAGAACCAGATCAAACACCAGCTGAGAGACTTCTACAGCTGCACGACCCAGGTCTGAGACCAGGTTTAAAAAACAAAGAGGAGTAGATCAATCATTGGCCTTTAATAAACCTTTACAGATATTTTTCCCTTTTTTTTTGTGGTCAACCTTTCAGACATTATTAATTCTCAGTTTTAATGAATGGCTCCACCAAAGCTCAACCTCGAGAAGTCACGTAAAATGAGTTATTACCATGATTAATTATGCTGGGATAAGCCAGTAAAAGCAGCCTTTATTTCAGCCACTAATACAATTAATTAGAATTAATTCCAGTAAACAGTGCAGTGCTACCCACGCAAAACAAAAAGTATTTTTGCTTTTTTTCCTTTTGCTAAAATGTAAATATCATCATTCACATTAGACCAGTAAAACCATTTACCTCCAGTTTAATGAACATTCACTGCATTTGATTATCCATTATTTCTGTTCAACAAGCCCCAAATCAAGAGTTTTCAACTATAGGTCACTTGTATCATTTTTATATTGCCATTTAAAGGGGATCATTTCAACAAAGCAAAGAAGGGATTCTCAATTCAAGTGAAACCAGTATGCCTTGACATTTATTCATCCAAAAAAGAATGACCAATTTGGATGCCCAAGAGTACTGAGAGGACAATGAAAAAAAAAAACCCTATTGTTAACTTATTTAAAAATATGTAAATAATGTGGATCGCTGTGCTTTCATTTATGGATTTCTACATGCCTAATACTTGGAGAACTGTTGGAATTTAGGAACAACAACTCTGGCAAAAGGAGGGGCACAAATTTCCTTTCTCACAGCTGCCATTCCCTGGAGAATTTTTTTTTTCTCATATTCAAATGAGGTCTGGTTTTGCTGCACTGGAAGATCCTGTGGCCAAAAGCTGAGGTTACATAAATCCCACCTGGAATAAAATGCAGTTTTATAACACTGCAGGAGAAATGCTTGACATTATTTATTTTAGGATATCATGGAGTCACAGAAGGGTTTGGGTGGGAAGGGAGAATAAAGATTATCCAGTTCCAAACCCCCTGCCATGGCCAGGGACACCTCCCACCATCCCAGGTTGATCCAAGTCCTGTCCAGCCTGGCCTTGGACACTTCCAGGGATCCAGGGACAGCCACAGCTTCTCTGGGCACCCTGTGCCAGGGCCTGCCCACCCTCACAGGGAACAATTCCATCCCAATATCCCATCCATCCCTGCCCTCTGGCACTGGGAAGCCATTCCCTGTGTCCTGTCCCTCCATCCCTTGTCCCCAGTCCGTCTCCAGCTCTCCTGGAGCCCCTTTAGGCCTGGAAGGGGCTCTGAGCTCTCCCTGGATCTTTCTCCTCTCCAGGTGAGCACCCCCAGCTCTCCCAGCCTGGCTCCAGAGCAGAGGGGCTCCAGCCCTTGGAACATCTCCATGGCCTCCTCTGGATTCATTCCAGCAGCTCCACATTTTCTTTCCTCATCAGGGATAGACAGCCCAGCAAGTGACAGTGGTCGTATCCCACAGTGTGGAAGGCTCATCAGGACATTATTTGGGGAGCCTCTATCACCAGGACAGTCCTGCAGTGCAGCCTTTCTGCTCCCTCCACCCCAGAGCTGTTCCTGAATTGGCCTGGTGAGTGTTGGAGATAGTCCTGCTTCCCATGAGAGCTTGGAGTAAAGACTTCCAACCCCAATTTCCAGTATCCTACTCCATTCTAATTATGGCCACAAACCACAGCTCATTCTCCTTGTTCTCCATTTTAAATCAGAGATTTATTTTAGGTGAATCAGACCAGTCTGAACATACCAAGAAACTCTGGCATCTTAATTACCTTAACAGAATTTAGGACTGACTTGACTTGCAAATACACAGCACTGGGAGCTGTCCCAGGTACTGGGATTAGTTTATTTCAATATTCCCAGGCACTGGGATTAGATCCCTTCAATTGTCAGTTGTTGGAATGGTCACTCCGTGGTAATGGAACATCCTGTAAATGCCTCTCTCCCAACACACACAGTGGCCAAGGACAGGCTGGACAGGGCTTGGAGCAGTCTGGGACAGGGGGAGGTGTCCCTGGCCTTGGCAGAGGGTGGAATGAGATGAGTTTTAAGGTCCATTCCCTCCCAAACCATTGTGGGATTCTGGAATTCTGTCATTCTATTCAATGATTTATTTTTAATTTTTTTTTTTATCATGTATAAATTTGCATGGATGTAATTCCTGGGTTGGGAAATAAGCCAGGACAAATGTGAACCCTCCCCACAAACAGGGTTTACGTGTGTGAGGGATGGCCCCCCTGAATTATGGGTCATAAAACAGCTCTCACACACTCCTTCAGCACCTGGAATTGTTCTAGGATCAGAAATGGATGTGTGCAAATAATCACAACAAATTATCCTCTCTTATATTTTATCTCTTTTTAAGCCTTCCAGAAGTCCCAGCTCTGCTATGGCCTGGCCCAGCTGTTATCAGGCACATGAAAGACTCTCCTTTAAAAATCTTGTACATTAAATGCAGACTTAAAGATGGGATTAAAAATAAAAACAATACAAAAGAAAGCCCACCAACTTGCATTTAGCAAGCTTATAATAAAAATTAAAAGATACTAATAAATACTGTGCTTATAATCTGGTCTGAATCTATCCAAAATGCCCCGCAGTGAAGTCTTACATCAGTTATTATTGAAACATTAAATGCTTTTCTTCCAGGCTTCCAGCAATCAATTTAACTTTCAGTCATCTTGTCCCCATATGTGCTGCTCCTGTTGATGAAATGGCTATTAATAAAGGAATAGATGGCTATGAATTAAAGCAAGCTCTACTTAATCACATTAATCCAGAGTATGTTAAAGGCTTCAATTTTCTAAATAATTTTGGGCTTAATGCCTCTGAGATGGGCAGACTGCTCTATTGATGCAGCATCTGGTCCAATTTAAGCTGCATTGTGAAGGAGGAATTGTTAGGCCCTTGCAAAAATAAGGAAGACTGACAGTTTTAGGGATGCAACCAAAACTGCTACGGCTGAGACAAAAGATCCTGCAAGATATTGAAAAAGGGCCCGCGACAATTAAAAGGCAGCCCCTGCTCTGCAAATGCAGCTCCAGTGCTCAGTGAATTGTGTATGATTAACTTACTCCTCCTGATGGGATGAGCACTCCACACACTTCACCAGCGCCGTATTTTCCAGTCATTGAACATCCAACAGCTGCTGCTGTGAAATATGTTCACTTACCCATTACATTGGGATACCAATTAGGGAGGAATTATTTCAAAGGGAATGGCACCACCAACGCTATCCTTGCAAAAGCAGAAATTTCTGGCTTTGGGATTTTTTTTTTCACCCCCTGCCGAGAGTATTTTTTTTTTTTTTTAATTTTTATTATTGTTTCGGTTCTGTAAATGGAGGAGTTTTACAATGAAATTCGATTTGCCTTGGCTTGTAGCACTGAAATGCTGCTGCATTCAACTCAGATTTCAAAAAAAAAAAATATTTTAAATACTTCTAGGGGGAATAAAAGCCTTCATCTGAGAACTAGTTTAAAATGTTTTTAGAATATTTCTGTAGGAGAACAATTTTTAAATCCCAATCTTCATAAAAGGTTGTCAGTGAAGGAGGCAACATGGTACGGTCCATCTACATTTTAATATTAAAACTAATATTACCTTTGCTATTACATTTTTATTATATTTAATATTAAAATTACAAAAGCTTCAGGGGCAGATACTTCATCAGTACCTTGATTAGAAATTAAAAGTAAATCAAATGAACTTAGTGGATTTTCACTCCATATGTAAGGAATGAATGAAGCCAGAAAGTCACATCCTGCAGAGCTGTAAAGATCTGTCTGAAACCTTATTTCAATTAAAAATAATGTTTAAGTTAAATATACAAAGCACTTTGGCGAGCAGATGTGGTATGTAGTTTGTAATATTAAATATTGCAAAATGTGGGCAATTATAAGGTGCCCAAAGAAGATTTTATATGACACACTGGAGCATCTACTTCATCCTACAGGACCTGAGAGGAATCAGAACTTTAAAAATATATTAAAATTAAGCAAAGTATTCAGATCTATAGTTCCTCTTCAGCTGAATAAAATAATTTTGATGTATAAATACCAAAATGTATCAGCTAAAATTCTCTATGACTCCAGGAGATAAAACAAAACTTCTGAATTGCCCTTCCTGCCTGTGCTTTCCTCCAACATTCAGTCCCAGAAAAATCCATATATCCATGGATTTCAAAGCCCCTTAGAAGATAAGATAAACTATCTCCCTTTTTCATGAGTGAGGACAATGGGCAGGAAGAGCTGAAGGTCACCCAAGTCAGCCTTGGAGCCAGGAATGAAAGGGAATGAGCTGAATCTCCAGGTAAGAGCCCTGCTGCTCCTGCTCCTCCTCACATCCTGCTCCAGAGGGCTGCCAGGCAAATTCCAGCAAGGAACAACTGCTGAGGAAGAGGAGAGGCAGGAGCAGCAAAAGGGGAGGAATGAGATCCCAGCACATCCCCTGAGACACCTGTGCCGCCCCTCCGAAGGGAATGGGAATGTCTGACAGCAGCCTGGGAGAAGTTCAGTTCCTAGGAAAGGTTTGAAAAGGGTTCTGTGACCACCAGGGGAGGGGGAATTCTGTCCCTCTGCCCCCCTTGGGTGAGACCCCACCTGCAGAGCTGCCTCCAGCCCTGGGGCCAGCAGCACAAGGATTTGGAGCTGCTGGAGAAAGTCCAGAGGAGGCCACGGAGATGTTCCAAGGGCTGGAGCCCCTCTGCTCTGGAGCCAGGCTGGGAGAGCTGGGGGTGCTCACCTGGAGAAGAGAAGGATCCAGGGAGAGCTCAGAGCCCCTTCCAGGGCCTAAAGGGGCTCCAGGAGAGCTGGAGAGGGACTGGGGACAAGGGATGGAGGGACAGGACACAGGAAATGGCTTCCCACTGCCAGAGGGCAGGGATGGATGGGATATTGGGAAGGAATTGTTCCCTGTCAGGGTGGGGAGGTCCTGGCACAGGTTCTCAGAGAAGCTGTGGCTGCCCCTGGATCCCTGGAAGTGTCCAAGGCCAGGTTGGACAGGGCTTGGATCAACCTGGGATAGTGGAAGGTGTCCCTGCCCATGGCAGGGGATGGGACTGGAAGATCTTTAAGGTCCCTTCCCACCCAAACCATTCTGGGATCCCAAAGAGGTTGTGTTGCTGGTGTGACAAACACAGGGGCAGTTCAGGAGTTCCTGGAAGAGGTGAGAAAAGAGGGAATTATTTTCTGAGAACTCTTTCAAAATGTTTGAGAAGTCGTTATCTGCTCTTTGTGGAAAACACTGGGAGCAGGAGCTGTAATGGATGAGTTGCTCCTCAGACTCTGGGCCATTCTTGTAATGAAGAGCTGTTAAATAGACCTGAGTACAAATAAATAACCACTTGTTGTGCTGCTGATTTAAAAAGAACTCATTTCTAGGTGTAATTCTATGGCAACAGCTTTTGTAAGGCACTCTTTGACACTGCAGCAGAGCTCCTGTTTAACAATTCAAATGCAGAAAAGATGGGAATAAAGGAGGCAAAAAGCAACTCAGTGAGATCCCTGCTCGCAGCTCAATTGTTTTGATGAATTCTGCCCTCACATGTTATATGAACATCTCACGTGCAGACAAATCCCATTTCATGGGAACAATGGGTGTGCATGGAGAAAAGTCTATTATCATATGGAAAATAAAGGAATTAGAGGAGAATCAGAGGTGATAAATAGATGAATATGCAGGGAGACACTTGGCTTTCCACTCAATTGGTCTGCAGGATTTGCCTTCCATATCTGCTGTGACACTGATTATTCCTGCACTTCGGTGGACCAAAACTGCCTGGCAGAAAAGCAGAAGCAACAAATGCAGTTCTGCTGCAAAGCTGTGCCATTTTTAATTCATTATTTTATTTTCCAGAGCTGCCTGATATAGTCATCCCTCAAGCAGGCCATAGAAATGATTCTCTTTATTATGCAAAGTTCCATAAATCTCAACTGCTGTATATGAAAGATACTGCTAATCTTTGGAGACTTTGGGTTGGAGTCTGTGAATTTTTTGGAAAAGACCAGGAAAAGTATTTTGCTTTTCCTTGTTAATTAGACCTGGAACTGTGGGAGCTGATAGAAAAATATTGCTGAATTTTGGTGTTGCAGCCCTTGGTTCAAACCAACCCGTCCAGGGCGTTTGGAGTCTGGATCTCCAAGGACTCTCAAAATCAGGGACAATTCTGTTGAAAGCCTCCTAACTCCAGGTTTAGAGGAAATGTTCAGGAAACACATTCCTTACATGTCCTGGTAAAGCCAGGCCACTGCTGAGACACAACTGTGAGACTATAAAATTATAAAATCATCAGGGTTGGAAAAGCCCCTCTGAGATTGAGTCCAACTGTTGCCCAACTCTGCCAAGGCCACCACTGACCCATGTCCCCAAACGTCACATCCACACGGCTTTTAAATCCCTGCAGCGATGGAGGCTCCACCACTGCCCTTGGCAGCACCATCCAATGTTTCACCACCCTTTCCATGAAGAATTTTTCCTAAGAGTCATCCTGAATCTCCCCTGACCCAGCCTGAGGCTGTTCCCTCTCCTCCTGTCCCTGTTCCCTGGGAGCAGAGCCCGACCCCCCCCGGCTGTCCCCTCCTGTCAGGGAGTTGTGCAGAGCCAGAAGGGCCCCCTGAGCCTCCTTTTCTCCAGGCTGAGCCCCTTTCCCAGCTCCCTCAGCCTCTCCTGGTGCTCCAGCCCCTTCCCCAGCTCCATTCCCTGCCCTGGACACCAGGAGCCAGGTGGGGAGTTTGTTTTCTTCATCTGCTTGGGGCAATATGGGCAGAGAGAAGAAGAGACAGAAAGGAAAAGTCCTGGAATTCGTTCCCAGGGTTAAGATCTGGGCTGATGCACCTTGCAGCAGCTTCATGACAGATACACTGTGGGAAGCCAAATCTCTGCTTTTCTCTGTGCAAGAATCTCATCTTGTTTGCTTCTATTTCCACATATTTGGATCATTTAGATTATTTGGATATGGATTTCATTTTCCCCTTTGGATTACGCGTTGCTGAATGTTCAGCAGAAGAAGGAAGGAGGTCCCCTCTCTACCCAAAATCTGACCCACTTAATGCAAACTGGATCCTATCTTCCTTGTGCTTTCCAGCCTAAATTCAGCTCAGACTAAAGACACCAGATCCCAGCCTATACTTTTCCATTTAATTTTAGTTTCACCTAAAGACTTCTGACTGGCTCACAAAGGCAGCTGGGACACGAGGGAAGAGCTCATTACACATTGCTCCTGTCTTTGAACACCTTTGAACACCTGCAGAAAGGTTGAACTGGCCCTGAACACAGAGCAACGAGGCAGGAGAGAAAATGAAACCATTTGTTAAAACAAAATAAATGGAGCGGTGAAAAATAATGGTCCCATCTGCACCTACCACTGGTTCAGGGTCAGCTCTGCTGGAGCCAAAAATTCAAAGGAGAAGGATGGAATAGAACCCTGACCACCTCTCCCACCATCACCAGCCCATTCAAAAAATAATAATAATAGTAAAAATGTCAATATTTAGCACTCTTGCAATGCTTTGCAGCTTCAAAACATTGCAGAAACAGGGCAGGATCAGGGGAACTTCTTTTTTTCCAAGTCCTGTTTGCTCCTTGATAGCCACATTTTTATCTTATCATCATATTAACAGGCTGAGAGAAATTTCTTCCTGTTGTAACGCCATTAACATCAGTAGAATTATGTCTAGGATCGGTTTGACCCAGTTTATTACTTTTTTAGCAGATGATAAGTGTGCTATAATGGTGTTCCATTTGACTTGGAACAAAGAATTTTCACAGCATCCAGCAGAGGGAACGACATGATTAAACCTTGTGTCCTTTCCAAATAAAAATCTAAGCCATAATAACACCAAAAAAAATTTAAAAAAAATTAAAATATTAAAATTTTAAGTGAGAAGAAAAAAAAATAAGGAAAAAAGAAGTAAACAATGTGAAAATATGGCAGTCAATGATAATTCAAACTTTCAGTTTAGCCCGTGGCGCCTGTCACCTCTCAGGTTGCAGAAAGCAATTTTGTGGTCAGGATAAATCAGGATCTCCTTAATCCCAGGTCATGGATCACCTTTTTGCTTTCTACAACACGCTGACAGGAGGGTGCAGGGAGGAGCTGTCAGACTCTTCCCCCAGATCACAAATCACTGGATGAGACAAAACAGCCTCGAGCTGCCTCAGGGAGGTTTAGGTTGGATATTAGGAACAATTTCTTTATGGAAAAGGTTATCACACAGTGGCTCAGGCTGCCCAGAGCAGGGCTGGAGTGGCCACCCCTGAAAGTGTCCAGACAAGGTGTGGATGTGGCACTTGGGGACATGGTTTGGTGGTGGTGACCACGGTGGTGTTGCTGCCTGACAGCTGGACTTGATGATCTCAGATTTTTTCCCAAACTTTCCAGCTTTTCCAGCTTTACTGATTCCATGAATGGAGGCCATGAAGTACCAGCAATGGGAATGCTGCTCTGTTTTTCATGGCTTACAGGACCAACCCCATCCATATCATGCTCCAGTTAAACCCCAGTAGCAGCCTGGGAACACAAGGACACCAGAATTAAAGCTGCTTTATGGAAAGTTTTCCATTCCCTTCCTCTCTGCACCACCCAGACAGTGACATCTCTGTACACACTGAGATCATGGCTTTTCATATTAATTAAAATTCTCCTAAGCCTTGATTTCTCCAACTGTCTGCACAATCTGCTGTCTTTTCTCTCAGTCTAACACAACACTTTGGGAGTAAAGGACCTTCATTTTTTTCCCTCTGCTTTCCCCACCAAGGTCCCAAGTCCAGCATTCAGAACATGAAACCCACTTTTTTAGCGTTTTTGTTCTGCTCCTGCACTTCCTTTGCAGAGAGAAAAGCTTTCCTAGATTTTATGGAAATGTGACATTAGGAGAGAATCACTCGAAGGCATTTCAGCTACAATTAACATTCTTCACTCCTCAGAAAGAAAATAAAAACAGCTTCTAATTGAATCGCTTGACTGAGTAAACACTGGATTACACCGAGAGGGGAAGGAGCAGACAAAAAACTCCAGTTGGACAAATGTTGGGATTCGGGTTTGTTTTCCCAGGAACATTTGATGTGGATGCACTGTGGGCATGTGTGGGAACACAGACGCTGCCACTGCCACGATGCTTTTTCTGGGCTTAGTAACAGGCACAGAAATGTCTCCAGGCAGAGAAACCTCATGATTCCTTCTTGTTTCTTCCCAGACAGAGCATTCCTAGGATCCATGGATTTAAAAGGGATGGTTGGGAATGTCAGTACAGACAACACACCTCAGAAGGATTGAAAACAAGAGCAGGGAAGTGCAAAGAGTGCAATGAGCTCCTCAGAGCAAAATATTTCCTGCTATAAGTATGAGTCTAGGAGGAGTCCTGGCTATGTAGAATCATGGAATTGGAATGGTTTGGGTTGGAAGGGACCTTAAAAGTCCCACCCCTGTCATGGCTAAGGACATCTTTCACCATCCCAGGCTGCTCCAAGCCCTGTCCAGCCTGGCCTTGGACACTGCCAGGGATCCAGGGACAACCACAGCTTCTCTGGGAATTCCATCCCAGCTGCTCACCACTCTCACAGGGAAGAATTTCTTCCCAGTGTCCCACCTAAACCTACTCTGTCAGTGTAAACCCATTCCCTCTTGTCCTGTCCCTCCAGGCTCTCGTAAAAACTCCCTCTCCATCTTTCTTGTAGGCTCCCTTCAGGTACTTCTGTGTATTCCTTTTGCTTTTAACAAAGAAGCTGCTTTAGAAACCAAACAGGACAATCCTTGCACTGATTTTTAAGAGCTCTAAGAGGGTTCTGTCCAAGGCAGGCAGCGTCTCTTCCTTTGGAAGGAGAAGTTTAAGGTCAGACACCTCAGGCTGGTCACTTTGTCCGCATCCACAGGCTGGTGACATCTTCCATGTAGAATTCAGGTTTTCTCTGAGTGCTGCAGGAACCAGATCACCTTAAGGTCCCCCTCTAAATCCAGGACCACAGTTTGGTAGACTCAGTAAGTGACTTTGTAGCTTATTTTTACTTCTCAAGTGTCTCCAGAGCAAACCAAGAAGCACTTCAAGTACAAGCAGTACAAGCAGTAGAAAAAGCAAGGAACCCCCACTGGTGGCCGTAACAACAGCGAGCTTTTTGTTGACACCATTTTCACAAACACACCAAACTGTTCCAGTGCTGGTGGCCACAGTTCACATCACAACTTTAATCCTCAGCAGATGAATAACAGCAACTGTTATTTGAACTACTGGGTAAGAAAAAACACATCCTGACAGCAGCCTTGTGCATAGGTGATATTTTCAGGCCTCTTATGGCAGATCTGTCTCTTTTTTTTCCCCCATTACCTTGTTTTTTCACCATTTCCCAGCTCACCTATTGCTCTGAACCCCACTAAAGGTACAGCACATCACTATGGAATACTCATAAATAAGGGAAGAATACAAGTAATTTTTTCCTTACCCCTCAGAATAAATACTTAATTTCCAGACATGCTGATTTGTAGCTGCCAAGAATTAACCTTTAGCAAAATATCTTTTAACAAGTTCTCTTTGTAACTTCCTGCACAGGTTCAGAACCAGAGTTAATGAACCCCCAATTTCCCTCCTATTTATGAATGCCAGGAATAAAATCGTATTAAAGAGGTGGATAAACAAATTAATACGGAAAAGGTCATCAGTGATGATTAAAGACTAAGTCATTAATAGCTGGAAGCTGGGAGGTAAATGCAGACAGAACTTGGTCTGGTTTGGGTGGGAAGGGACCCTAAAGTTGATCCAGTTCCAATCCCTGCCATAGGCTGGGTGCTGCTCCCTAGTCCAGGTTCTTCCAGGCCCCATCCAGCCCAACTCGTGCTGACTTTTGCTGGAGTAGATCCTCAGATCAGCTGCATCCTTGGTGTGAACCAGCACAGCAGATACATTCCAAACAGTCCAAAATCCTCCCTTTCTTTTATTCCTTTTCTGACATTACCTATCTAAGAAATTTCCAGAAAAGTAGCTTAAATAAAAAGGGGATTTGGTCCCCGAGTGAAGGGCAAAATAAACCTTTGAGTGACCCAGTTGTCCCAGCAATGGCCAAGGTATTCCATTAAACACCCTGGGGTCAAGGAAAGAGTGATCCACCCTCCCTCCTCCTCCTGTAGGAGCAGCCAGGTCCCAGACAGGAAGACACAATTTTTGGAAAGGAGCAGGAGCCTCAGCTGTATCTCAATTATCTTTTGTCAGAAGTATTTTGGGTGCCTTGTGGGATATCCATGGGGCTCTGCAGGCAAAGATCTCTGCTCCAGTGTTAAAAAGAATTAGCTGAGTCCTACAAATCATTTAAGAGGGGGTTTGCACCCTATTACTGCCCACAGATGGAAATGGTGGAATTTCTATCCCTCTGGGTGTTCAAATAAAAATTGGATGAGTCTTTTCCATTGCTTCCAGCCAGGGCTTCCAGCCTGAGAGGTAAAAAGGGATGGATTCTACCTTGCAATAGGTTTTGATGTTCCTTCCAGAAGTTTGCAGGTGTCATCCTATGCATTCTCTAATCCCAGCTTCACAATCTGCCCTTTTTTAGTGCACCAAAGCTCCTGAAAGGCTTTTGTCTCTTTTGTCCCTCTGAAAAGAATCCACTTACAATGGATGTGCCCAGGCCTTGGCCCACAACAAACCCATGAGGAAATCCAAGAGCTCCCCTGAGCTCTGGCTTTCCCCAGAATCCTTCTCCAAATATCCTTTAGATTGTTGTTGCTGCAGTGCACAACAGCTGTGAGGATCCAAAGGTTTTGCCTTTCACTGGATCGAGTTCTTGTCTTCCCCGTGGACCAAATTCTCCTCACCTGGAGGAAGCTCAGGTAAAAGTGTGAGGGTCTGCAAAGAAGAGCAGCTTCACTATCAAAATTTACTTATTAAAACTGAACTATAACAGTCTCGGGCACAGCTGAGCAAACAGAAGCGAGTTAAACTCCTGTGGTTTGATAATTTCATTATTCATCCAACAGTTAGAAACTGTGCAGGTCACTTGCAGAATCATTCAAAATCTTAATCAGCTCTGTGAGACAAGAGTCAATTTCCAAACTTTTTTATGCCAGCACAGGAAGATGTTCCATAGAACAAGCAAGTCAGAGGGGGTGATGTTTGCACAGAGTAATTGCAGTGCTCTCCCAATTTCAGGAAAAATACATTATCAGACATATCCACACTGACACCACAGCATGTCAGTCCTGTGCCTGAAAGGAAGGAAGATTTCAGCTGGGAGAATGAGCAGCAGGAGCAGCAAAAGAACAGGAACACAACCACAGTAAACAAGAAATGCAGGGGAAATACCAGCACGTTCTATAACCTGCTGTAATTCCAGAGTCATGATCTCCCAACAGCTTCTCCCTGGTTTCATAGACAGGGGGTTGGAAGAAACATGAGAATTCATCCCTTTCCACCTCCTCTGCCATGGGAACCATCCCAGGTTGGTCCAGCCTGGCCTTGGACACTTCCAGGGATCCAGGGGCAGCCACAGCTTCTCTGGGCACCCTGTGCCAGGGCCTCCCCACCCTCCCAGGGAAGGATTTATTCCCAATATCTACCACCTGCAGTAACCACCAATTCTGGGAGCACAGTTTGAGCACAGACTGAGTTACTGCCTTTGTAGCTTATTTTGTCTTTACAAGGTCTCCACAGCAAAAAAAATTAATTAATTAAATTAAATTACTTTTAAAAAATTAATTAATTAAATTAAATTAATTAAATTAAATTAATTAAATTAAATTAATTACATTAAATTAATTAAATTTAATTAAAATAAAAGAAATAAAAGAAATAAAATAAAATAAAATAAAATAAAATAAAATAAAATAAAATAAAATAAAATAAAAATTAAAATAAAATAAAATA
>NC_031770.1:110752152-110755778 GCF_001522545.3 Parus major
TAAAATAAAAATTAAAATAAAATAAAATAAAATAAAATAAAATAAAATAAAATAAAATAAAATAAAATAAAATAAAATAAAATAAAATAAAATATATATGAAACCAAAACAAGCAAACAAAAAAACTCCCAAACAAACCAACAAAAAATCCCACCAAAAGTAGGGAACCCCCCCCACTGGCCACAACAACAGCACTGAGCTTTTTTCACAACACCATTTTCACAAATACAACATGTTCTGATACTTCAAAAGAAGCAGCTCCGTGCTGCATCTTCTGTTTTCAGGCCCAGTGACACGGGGAATGTCACAGCCCAATCCTGCACGGAGTCTCCTGTCGAAATGAAGCTCCTTTGGGAGCTCCCTGTAGGCTCCAGGTCAGAAGATTTTGTCTTTGACTTGCTCTGTAATGGTTCTTTCAACCTCTGGGGCTCCCACACTTTCATCTTATATATATCTTTAATAAAGCAGGAGACAGGAAGGATGGAAACAACACATCTCAGCGGAATACAATTCAAATAAAGTTGTTAATAATAAATAATATATTTGGTATTTATATTGCTGCTACAAGCCAAACCTGTGATTGTGGGCAATGATGGGATAAATAGATGAAAGAGCAGAGGACAGCAGTGAGGCTGTTAGGATTTTAAATTTGCCAGGAGGCAAAATCAGGTATCTAAATAATAAATATCACTTTGGTTTCTTCAAGCCTGAACCAGACAAGACATTAACCCTGAGAAGTCAAGTTCTGAGATGGAAAAGTGAATTCAACCTTGATTACAGATGGAGCAGAGCTCCCTCAGCAGAGCTGTTGCCATCCCTTGTGGGCAAGGAGCTTTTTGTTTCACAGGTAATGGCAAATTTATTTACCATTTATTTACCATAAAAAGTAAATATTTATTCTGCCTTTCATTTTTAAATGACAAATATACAGACTCCATTCCTGCACCCTGGATTTTAAGGTGTAATAAAGTTTTCTTGGTCACCTTCTCTGCTGAAAAAAAAAATATGTCAGTAGTGTCATCTTTGAAAATTTGGAGGTAAAGCTGCAGAGGAGCAGGTAAGTGAAATTCAGTGCATCTGCTGGGTTCTTGTTGCCAAGGTTTTATCGTTGCAGCAGCATCTGCCATCACCTTTCCAAATGATTTTTGAAGTGAAATTGCTACATTCATTTTATTTCATGACTTAGCAATTGCATGGAGGACAAATTATAGTTTCTGGGGTCATATCAAGGTTTAGATGCACATCCAGGAGGATCCTAGGACGATAATCTCATGATTGCAGAGACACAACTTGTTCCAACTGTTCTAGTTAACAAAAATTACAGATTTTCTACAAAATCCTGTTCTTCAATTGCTACAAAAAATACACAAAACAGTAATTCCCACAGTTCATGACATTAACTTTGATTGATGCAGTATTTTGCACTTTGGCTGACCTCTCCTTCCTTTCTCTCAGGTGAACTGGGGGGGAAAAAAAAGGGGAGAGGTGGAGCAATTGGCCAATCCTATCAAGGCACAGATCAAGGGCATGGTGAACACTGATATTCTTCACAGTCATTAAAATTCCTATATCCTGTTCTTATAAGGATAAAAAAAAAAAAAAAAAGACCAGACAAAGGCACAACAGGAATCTATTCTCTTGACAGCAATTTAATAACAAAAGAAAATGTTCTGAGCCACTCTCATTACTGCTTGGAAACTTTAATCTTGTGGACTTAGTTCCTGTCCATGGAAACCTTCAGATCCCCTTTACAAGCTACAGAAAGGGAAGGGAATATTTGTAGTTTAATTATACATTTAAACATTTTGGAGAACCAGAGCCACTTTGGAAGAGTGTTGTGGTGTCCAGCTGAAGGGTTCTCCAAGGAATACAAGGCCCTGTCTGAACATCAGGAGAGTCAGAAATTCATCATGGGCCTGGAGCCACTCTGCTCTGGAGCCAGGCTGGGAGAGCTGGGGGTGCTCACCTGGAGAAGAGAAGGATCCAGGGAGAGCTCAGAGCCCCTTGCAGGGCCTAAAGGGGCTCCAGGAGAGCTGGAGAGGGACTGGGGACAAGGGATGGAGGGACAGGACACAGGGAATGGCTTCCCACTGCCAGAGGGCAGGGATGGATGGGATATTGGGAAGGAATTGTTCCCTGTGAGGGTGGGGAGGCCCTGGCACAGGGTGCCCAGAGAAGCTGTGGCTGCCCCTGGATCCCTGGAAGTGTCCAAGGCCAGGTTGGATGGGGCTTGGATCAACCTGGGATGGTGGAAGGTGTCCCTGCCCAAAGCAGGGGATGGAACTGGATGATCTTTAAGGTCCCTTCCCACCCAAAATCATTGAAAGATTCCAGGATTCCATGATCATGCTGATAGTTTTCCACGGGACATTCTTCTGTGTTTTTAGGGAAGACAAATCTGAGAAGCCAAGAACTTTCCTGTATTACATTTTTTTCTCTCTTGCCATCAACCACTTCTGAAAAGTTCCCATCAGACTTTCCACTGTTGCCTTTAATATCAACAGTTTATGCACAAATATGTAAAGTTAACCCCACATTACCCAGCCAAATCCTCTTCACACCTTTCCACCCTTTTGTATCAACATCCCAACCCCCTGCTCTGGGCTTATGGAATTAACTTGGGAAATCACCAGCTGACCACAGGAACAGGAGGTAACAGAGCAAAAAATTAATTTTCCCTTCCTCCACTCTCTTCCATCAGCTATTTAGAAGCCTTCCAGGTGACCTTTGGAAGCCAAGACATTTCAAGGAGAACTGGAAATCCAATATGGAAGAATCAGTCAAAAGACTAATTCTTATGCAAGAGGCACTAGTATTCCTCAGGAAAACATGGATTTGCTGCTTAGGAGATGTGAAACAACTTCACAGCCAAATATTTTACATAACTCAGAGCAGAAACAAAGTCTGTGTGGATCATTTTTATATTGAATTGTTAATTATTAGAAATTGTGATTTGTGCATGAGAGAAAATGTCCCAGAAAGATGAGAACTGACAAGATTATAAATTGGTTTAATTCACTAAATCTCAGCCTTCTAACTAATATCATCTAATAACCAGACATGTTTTATTTTTCCTTACATTTCAGTCACTGAAGATAAACAAAGGGAACAACTGAAAGCAAACTCAGATGACCTGCTCACACGTGAACAGCCTGAACCACAAGCCTATAAACGACCCTGTTTTTAAGGAAATTATCGTTAGCTGTGTATTTTATATGGTAATTGTACATCCCCAGTTTATGAATAACAACAGCAGAGTTCTTCCCTTCTGATTTCAGTGCCACTTGAGCTATGCAGATTTCTAAAAGCTGATGAATATACAGAGCAACAGAATTGTTCTGAACATCTGTAAGCAAAATATGAAAAGATGTTTGGTGCTGAATGAACATCCTGGGTTGTCTAACGCTGGCCAAAAATGGTGTATTTATGTATTAGGGGAACGCACTGAAAATAGCTCCAAATCCTGCACACCCTCCAGAAGGCTTTTTCAGATTGTCCTCTGTATGGCTGTCACCAGAAAATGGAAAAAGAATTTTCCATTCTATTCAATTTTCTATATTCAATATTCTATTTCATTCTAGAATTCCATTCTATTCAATTTTCCTTTCCTTTCCTTTCCTTTCCTT